>NC_134699.1:43031111-43316111 GCF_050947455.1 Rhinoderma darwinii | reverse complement strand
GAGACAGATCAGCGATTTACTGTTTTAACTTATGAAGTTGTTGTCTAAAATGACAACACACATAGACCGATCGTGAACGAAAAGTCGTTCAAAAAATGTCCATCTAACGTCACTAGCTGTACTCTGGATCGACATTAAAGAGGCTCTGTCACCAGATTTTGCAACCCCTATCTGCTATTGCAGCAGATAGGCGCTGCAATGTAGATTACAGTAACGTTTTTATTTTTAAAAAACGAGCATTTTTGGCCAAGTTATGACCATTTTTGTAGTTATGCAAATGAGGCTTGCACAAGTCCAAGTGGGTGTGTTTAAAAGTAAAAGTCCAAGTGGGCGTGTATTATGTGCGTACATCGGGGCGTTTTTAATACTTTTACTAGCTGGGCGCTTTGAAGAGAAGTAACATCCTCTTCTCTTCAGAACGCCCAGCTTGTGACAGTGCAGATCTGTGACGTCACTCACAGGTCCTGCATCGTGACGGCCACATCGGCACCAGAGGCTACAGTTGATTCTGCAGCAGCATCAGCGTTTGCAGGTAAATTCTGCAGCAGCATCAGCGTTTGCAGGTAAGATCTTACCTGCAAACGCTGATGCTGCTGCAGAATCAACTGTAGCCTCTGGTGCCGATGTGGCCGTCACGATGCAGGACCTGTGAGTGACGTCACAGATCTGCACTGTCACAAGCTGGGCGTTCTGAAGAGAAGAGGATGTTACTTCTCTTCAAAGCGCCCAGCTAGTAAAAGTATTAAAAACGCCCCGATGTACGCACCTAATACACGCCCACTTGGACTTTTACTTTTAAACACACCCACTTGGACTTTTGCAAGCCTCATTTGCATAACTACAAAAATGGTCATAACTTGGCCAAAAATGCTCGTTTTTTTAAAATAAAAACGTTACTGTAATCTACATTGCAGCGCCGATCTGCTGCAATAGCAGATAGGGGTTGCAAAATCTGGTGACAGAGCCTCTTTAAAGAGAACCTTTCACCTGCCCATACATGTGCAGCTGAGTGCAGCATGTAATGGGCAGGACTTCACAAACACTGTCTCACTTGAAATAATTTTCCTATCTTCCTCCGTTATTTACATATCGGAGCCGCTATATTTGGCGCCCGATATGTAAATAAGCCCCTGAACTGTCAATGAGGCCTTTCTGTCTAACTAAATGGCAAGCGGGTACGATGTCTACGCTCTGACACTGTCCAATCAGCTACGGACAATGTCAGGGCGGCTTGCGCTGTGTTCCCGCCCGCGAGATAACACACAGACTGAGAGAGAGCTCTCTGCAGAACCACCAGTCTGTGTGTATTCTCGCGGGAGGGAACACAGCTCAAGCGCTTGGACAGTGTCAGAGCGTTCAAGGGCTTATTTACATATTGGGCGCCAAATATAACAGCACCGATATCGAAATAATGGAGGAAGATAGGAAAATAGTTTCAAGTGAGACAGGATTTGTGAAGCCCGGCCTATTACATGTTGCACTCAGCTGCACAGGTATGGGCAGGTGAAAGGTTCTCATTAAGAAGAGAATAAAGAAAGGGAGAGAACCTCCAGCTCACCAGTGTGCGTCTCCAGACAGCGTCAGTCGGATCCCCGCGACGGCCCGCGGTGTAAGGCAATAAATGTAGAGAAGAATTGATCCAGCGCTGATGATAAGTTAAAAGGGAAAACGGAGTCCCATGTTTATTGGAGAAAAAAAGCATAAAACAGAAGGGAGACGCAGTCCCAAGGTGTGAGTAGTCAGGACTTGAACCTGAGCCTACGCGTTTCGATCGCAGTCTGCGATCTTAGTCATGGCAAATGAGTAGAAGACCGTGTGTCTGAGATATCCTTATATGCTAATCAATCAGCAGGAAAGGCCAATATGCAAATGCTGGTAATTGGTAGAAACCAAGAATTAAGGAGTGGCTAGTAGTATGAATAAATACGAACCAAAGCTAGATGAAAGCCTAGCCCTCATGTGTATATTAACAATGTCATATTGGTATAATATAATAGGAAGAATAATAAAAGTAACGGGTATAAGTGTAACAATATCGTTAATGATAATGGATGGTAAACCCGTATATCTTAAATGAGTGCATATAGAAGAGACTGAGACACACGGCCTTATCAGTACTTATACATAAAAAGCAAACATGACATGTTGACAAATTGAAACATTGAAAAATGTGAGAAAATATAAAGAGATTAAAAACAGAAATGAAGAAGGATCAAAATACTGTAATATTATAGAATGTAAATGGTCTATGGTAATTCAATTCACTTGTGTCAATAGTTGTTCGAGACAACTGTTAGTCTAAAATGAATGCACATTATGTTAGGTAAATTGATTAATATAGAATGGAAACGAATGGCTCAAAAATATAAACCCAAAAATACATCATATAACCTGTCGGATCACATCTCTTTATATTTTCTCACATTTTTCAATGTTTCAATTTGTCAACATGTCATGTTTGCTTTTTATGTATAAGTACTGATAAGGCCGTGTGTCTCAGTCTCTTCTATATGCACTCATTTAAGATATACGGGTTTACCATCCATTATCATTAACGATATTGTTACACTTATACCCGTTACTTTTATTATTCTTCCTATTATATTATACCAATATGACATTGTTAATATACACATGAGGGCTAGGCTTTCATCTAGCTTTGGTTCGTATTTATTCATACTACTAGCCACTCCTTAATTCTTGGTTTCTACCAATTACCAGCATTTGCATATTGGCCTTTCCTGCTGATTGATTAGCATATAAGGATATCTCAGACACACGGTCTTCTACTCATTTGCCATGACTAAGATCGCAGACTGCGATCGAAACGCGTAGGCTCAGGTTCAAGTCCTGACTACTCACACCTTGGGACTGCGTCTCCCTTCTGTTTTATGCTTTTTTTCTCCAATAAACATGGGACTCCGTTTTCCCTTTTAACTTATCATCAGCGCTGGATCAATTCTTCTCTACATTTATTGCCTTACACCGCGGGCCGTCGCGGGGATCCGACTGACGCTGTCTGGAGACGCACACTGGTGAGCTGGAGGTTCTCTCCCTTTCTTCATTCCATATCACGGCTTAGCCTCCGTGCACACCAGCCGATAGTTTGCACAGTCATTTTTTTCAATGTTCATTTTTCTGGGAGCTATATCTTATCTGTTATATATGCTGAATATAGACGTCATGTATAATATCTGGCATCCCTTACTATTGATTATAGTGACCTTCACGTCATTCTGATCTGGCACTCAGAATTGTTCTGGGAATTACAAATTCCTTTTCCTGCCGCAGGAAGCCATTTCAGCCTGTGCAACGTTTTACACTCCCAAGGAATACATATTTTGCAATTCACGATTGTGTTGCTTTTGTCATGTTTTTTATGTGACTTTGTTTTTAATCCAGTTTTGAAGAATAGTTTCGTATCTACTCTGTATCTATTATATCAAGAGTCTATCCTTTCATCCATTTGGCATCGGTTACCGTCACATTACGATACCATTAATACCAACATGTCGTTTTCCCAAACACCCCAGCGGTCAAGAGTCGAAATGGCAGCAATGGTTTTTGGAGACCCTAATCATGCTAATTTGTCCCATTCCAATTCATCTCTACATAATAGATTTAAGGAATTGGAAAAATTGTCTGTCAATGAAACCAAAGTGTGGTGGGATTTAACCACACTTCAGAATTACATCTCGAAAAACATGATCCCTCGGGGTCTGAGAGTAAGAAAAATGCCTACACATAACTACTCGGATGATTTTTCAAAGGAATGGAATAACATCTTGACGGATTGTTCACTTAATCTCATGCGGCTTATTACAAAGCAAGAGAATATCAAACTAGTGGAATTACAACAGGACATTAGCAAAGTTAGGGATGAGATCAATTCTTTCTCCAGCTCACCAGACTTCGCCCTGCTACAAAAACGCACGGAAGATCACCTGGAGCAATTAGAGAAATCAATTGCTGAAACTAAAAGATCCAAGTTTCATAGGGATACCCAGGATTATAATAACAATGAAGTCTACACGTGGCACCGTTCCAATTACAACAGATTCAAGACCAAATCAATCTTGAGAAATAGACGGTCGCCACACAACCGCTCCCTTAACTCTCACAGAGTCAGTTTCAGCTCCACTGAACCTGAAACTACAGATGGGGCAGAAGGAGAATCTGACACGGACACGTCCATATACAACCAACAATCTAGATCCAACTTCAAACGCACCAGAGATGTTTCAAAAAACGGAGGAGGAGGGGGGGCCGAAAGCATCAATCCAGCCGACATCATATTGCCCCGCAGACTGAGGAACCAGAGATACTAAGAACTCTTGATGTGGTTAATCTTTCATCAGTGTCACTAACCCAAGCTCAGATTCATGTTCTTTCACTAGGACTCAATTTTGTACCAAATTCCAATTTCGACCCTTTCTACACTTTGCTTGATATTAATAAGTTTGTACGCAATCTTACCGTTAAGAGACACTTCTCAACCTCACAAGAGTCTTCATCTATCTCTCCATCTGAAACACTGACAACAGTTTCACCAGTTAATGCATATCGGAAATTATCGTTTCTGGAACAAACAACACTCTTACATCTGGAGGATTTAGCTGGACATTACATCAACCCATCTCCTCTCTCTGCATCCAAATTTGAAACCAAGAACCCAGGATTCTACCCGATTCATTCTCGCACAGAGTCTATGGACACTTTCCAGCAAATTGTAGAACGTGAGCTGTTTAAAATTCAAGAAGCAGCTAAATATGACACCTCCTCACATAATCTTACATTACTTGATAAACAGGCTATTAAATCCTTACATGATAACCATGACATAGTCATTCGCATGGCTGATAAGGGGGGTAGTGTCACCGTGTTAGACAAGGATGTGTACATCAACCAAATCATGTTATTGTTAAATGACACAGATACGTACATTAAGCTACAAGATAATCCAACTGACATGTTCCACAACGCCTTACAACAGATATTAGATAAAGGCTTAAATCTGGGTATTTTTACAACTAGAGAACACAAATACCTGTCAGTGGAACATCCGATAGTTCCCATTCTCCATGCACTTCCTAAAACACATAAGGGTTTTAATCCCCCTCCTATGCGACCCATTGTTTCGGGTATAGGCTCTCTTACAGAAAAGATTTCCGAATGGTTGGATACTTTTCTCCAGCCTTTAGTCACCAGAATTCCGGGATATCTCAAGGATACCAAGGATGTCCTACAGGCATTCCATAAGAAAATTTGGCAATGTGATTTCACCTGGCTTTCTTGTGACGTTGTTGCCCTCTACACCAGCATCCCTCGAGATGTTGCTCTAGAGGCCCTCAGGTATCACCTTCACAAATATAGTGGATATGACCCTAACATGCAATTATTTCTAATACAAATTACTCAGTATCTCATGACGCATAACTACTTCAGCTTCACAAACCAATTTTATCTACAAAAATGTGGTGTTTCCATGGGGGCCAAATTCTCCCCCTCCATTGCCAATCTCACCATGGCATGGTGGGAGGAACATTACATTTATTCTCCAACTAACCCTTTTTTTGATCACACACACTGGTATGGCAGATACATTGATGACCTCCTACTTATATGGGAGGGAGATGTATCTGCCATACCACTGTTTATGTCCTTTATTAACACCAATGGATCTAATCTCAAATTTACTTTTCAATTTAATTCTTCATACATCAATTTTCTAGACCTAAGTTTTTCGTGCAAAATTGGTGACATAATTCAGTCTAACATCTACCGCAAATCTATATCAGGAAATACAATACTGCATGCATCAAGCTGTCATCCCACACACACGGTTTCTGCCATTCCCATCGGTGAACTCACACGCGCCAAACGTAATTGTAGTTCCCATATGAGCTATATTAAAGAAGAGTCTATCATCTGCAACAGGTTAAAAGCAAGAGGCTACAAGAACTGGACCCTATCAAGGGCTAAAAACATAGTCGCTACTAAAAATAGAGATTCTCTTATATCAATGGATAATACTCAAACTATTTCAACCCAGAGTCAAAATATTCCAACTCTAGTTTTGCAATACAGTAAGCAGTTCAACACCATCAAAAACATGGTGTTGAAATACATCCCCTTACTATACGACGATCCAACACTAGAAAACCTTTTAAAAAATGGATGCAGAATAGTATCTCGCAGGGCACAAACCTTGGGCAATATATTGTCTCCATCATTACTGCCAACTAATAACCCTAAACCTTCATGGCTAACTTATAAAGGATTTTATAGGTGTGGGACTAATCCCTGCAAAGTTTGCACTTTTGCTAAAATTAACAAACAATACTCCAACTCTTCAGAAACCACCACCTTTGCTATTAAAACATATATGAACTGTAACAGCGACCATGTAGTGTATATTATCGAATGCACAATATGCAATCTCAAATACGTCGGCTGTACTACCAGGAAATTTAAAATTCGCATATTAGAACACCTTAGTTATATACGTAATGCATCCATCGTTAATATTTCTAATGCAGCCAGGCATTTTGTGACTTGCCACAATAGAAATGTCAGCTCTTTTTCCACATATGCTATTGAAAAAGTAAGGGGTACAAAAAGAGGGGGTGATTTAAAACAGCGTTTACTCACCAGGGAGGCTTTTTGGATTTATAGTTTGGAGACTCGCTTCCCCAAAGGACTCAACCTTAGGAAGGATCTTATGTTTCATTATTGAAACATCGCAATTTATATGAACTAGACTATAGACTCCTACCCTGATTGCTTGTGCCGGCAGGTACACACACCTCAATAAATCTTTCCAGTATGGCATTTATTGCAGTCTTGTTTTCTTAGTGCCATTTTACATCAAGTTTCCATACACAAGGTAAATACATACTTACATTTTGCTATATGTACCTAGATCAATCCATTATAGCTACATATTAATGGGCCACTTTGGGTCATCATCATTAAGTACCTATACTACTGTATTGATTGTATGTTTTTTCATGACGACTAAGATCACATACATACTCTTTACTGAATTATTGTCACACTTATTATAACTATTCAATGCTTAGTTAATTAATTTTTCAGCATCACAAATTATCAAGCAAATTTGAATCAGCTCATTATACATTCAATGGTATCATAGGATCGCGCAGTATATTTTGTAAAGGAATTTATAGCCTACTCCTTGGGATTCCAGATTTACGGCTTCTGATATTTGCCTACGTTTTTGTACACTTATGATATTATTACCAGCCACCAGTTGGTTTTATTCATTTCGAATTTATTTTTTAACATCAGTCTATACATATATATACCATTTGTACTTGGTTCTATACATTTTGAACTTATTTTCCTACATCAGTTTATGCACAACAATACCATTTGCATATGACTTTTCCTATGGTTACATATATAACTAGTGTTTAATTCATTCGTTAGGTTTTTAGGTATGTAATCAATAATATTTATTATTACACTATTTTTATGACAATGTGACTTATATTGATGAGTTATAAAACATAATCAAGGTACACCATCGTAACTCGTTGAATGTCCCTTTCTATGAATACTCACATCCTTTCATTCTCCAACTCTGTTGTTTTGTCTATTACCATTTATCAGCGGACTTTAACTGATCTTACTTGATGCTTTTTCTATCAGCAAACACAGCTTGCTTTGCATACTATATAAGTCCATATTCACACTCATTGAGTTTTGTTAACGCGCATTTTTTTCATCAGCTCTTTTCTTTTTCATCAGCTCTTTATCCGTTGCGGTTCGCTCGGCCACAGGGGTTTTTTCTCTGTGATCCGACAGGTTATATGATGTATTTTTGGGTTTATATTTTTGAGCCATTCGTTTCCATTCTATATTAATCAATTTACCTAACATAATGTGCATTCATTTTAGACTAACAGTTGTCTCGAACAACTATTGACACAAGTGAATTGAATTACCATAGACCATTTACATTCTATAATATTACAGTATTTTGATCCTTCTTCATTTCTGTTTTTAATCTCTTTATATTTTCTCACATTTTTCAATGTTTCAATTTGTCAACATGTCATGTTTGCTTTTTATGTATAAGTACTGATAAGGCCGTGTGTCTCAGTCTCTTCTATATGCACTCATTTAAGATATACGGGTTTACCATCCATTATCATTAACGATATTGTTACACTTATACCCGTTACTTTTATTATTCTTCCTATTATATTATACCAATATGACATTGTTAATATACACATGAGGGCTAGGCTTTCATCTAGCTTTGGTTCGTATTTATTCATACTACTAGCCACTCCTTAATTCTTGGTTTCTACCAATTACCAGCATTTGCATATTGGCCTTTCCTGCTGATTGATTAGCATATAAGGATATCTCAGACACACGGTCTTCTACTCATTTGCCATGACTAAGATCGCAGACTGCGATCGAAACGCGTAGGCTCAGGTTCAAGTCCTGACTACTCACACCTTGGGACTGCGTCTCCCTTCTGTTTTATGCTTTTTTTCTCCAATAAACATGGGACTCCGTTTTCCCTTTTAACTTATCATCAGCGCTGGATCAATTCTTCTCTACATTTAAGAAGAGAATAGTCTGTAATAAGGACTTGTTATGAACTTAATATTTTTTTTTCATGCAGCCGTGAAACGGAATCTCACAATAGAGATACTTGGAGAGATGCAAATGTATGCTTCTATAGTCTCAGAATGGTCTGAAATGTGTTGCATTTGCTAAAAGCAAAGTAAATCCTACGATGATAGATTGTCCCGTACAGAATATTTGAAAGGGAAAAAGAAAATAATAAAAACACAAATCTGACTGTGGTAGTCTGCATTAGCTTTAAGGCCACAAACTCTTATTGAAGAAGAATGTACTGAATGAATTCACATGCAAATTCTGTGTTATTAATTAATGGTGACTAGCACTGCTATATACCATAGCTGATGGAGCGGTAGCCCTGGACAACATGGGGTAAAATACCCTAAATTATGGTTTATGTATCCATTAGACACCTTCTACCAAGTGTTTCCTTCCCTTTATTTTGATGGATGAAGTCTGATAATCTGCTCTTGCAGGCCAATATGGCTGTGTAACTATCAGATTTAGTCAGATTAGTGGATTATTATTTATTTAGATCAATGCAGGGGCATAGCCATAGGGGGTGCAGAGGCCCTGGTAACTTAGATGACCTAAAGGCCTCTCTGCCACATAAAAAACATCAGTATCACAAATGGCACATGGTAGGTCGGGGGTCCATTTACAGGTTTTGCATTAGGGCTCAGGAGCTTTAAATGACGTCTCTGGATTATTCATCACACAAAACCCTCTTATCCATTAATGGGATTGCTCCAAAATCCAGAAAATATTTGTACAGCCAGTTGATTTTCTTGCCCCTTCTTGCCACTGAGAATCCTTTGCCTACCTCTGCCTGTTACTTTCAATGCTTGGCTATTTGCCTGCGGACCATCTAAACGCCATAGACGTCAAAGTGGTGCCCCCTACATGGTGGGAGGCTGCAGCACCCTGTGTAATCGCACATGTCGTACACCCCTGAGGCCGCTAGTGATGCCTCCACGGCTGCGTAGGTCTTCGGACACCAGGCAGAGCCTATTTTCCTCCTCTTCCAGTTCCTCCTCAGTGGGCGTCATCTTCACATCCCCAACAGCAACAGGGCACAGCGTTGCCTACACTTCCCCTCTGTCGTTTCTTAGGTGTAAGCTGAATCACTGCCATTTTGTCTGGGAATGGTAACACGCATTTGTCTATCAGTCCTGGGTACAGAAAGACTTTATGTGGAATACAAGGATTTCCTACAACAGACATGTCAGGAGAGGGGACAGCTCCTCTATAGATCCAGTGACTCACAAGTGACGTCTTCTCTGATGGGAGTCGCTGTCTTTTCTTCTACATCTGACACGTACCGATATGGCGACTTCCCCTGATGAGACATCTTTGCTCCTCGCTTCTGCAGCCATTTCCAGCCTCTATAGAAACACACAAATTCAGACACCAAGGCCCAGGTCCATACATTAAAGGGGTTGTCCAGGCACGGACCGTTTTTTATACTGATGACCTATCGATGTGCCCGGACAACCCCTTATACTCAGACTAATAAATTCGGATCCCAGACTAGATCATAGAATACATACAGACCCCAGACCTTCTAAACTATTGCATTCCCCAGACCAGACCCCCCTAAACAAATACAGACCCCAGAACAAGCACCCTAAATAAATACTAAAACAAATTTCCTAATGATAACAGATTATTTTTTTTTAAGTAAAAAAACTCAAAATGAACTGTTTCAAATTATTATGCACAACAGAGATCAAAACATTTTAAAGGTTGTAAAGAGAACTAAAATGGTAATTTGTTAATCAGTCTGCACCTGCTCCTAGGTCTGATAGAGTGACTCGATCTGCTACCACTCAGGCTGGTAGGCTGAGGAGTGGGAGAACCTATCACAGCCTGGCCAGACGGTTCTAGCTCCCGCCCTCGGTCTATTTATACCTTCATTTCCTGCTTGTCTTTGCCTGTGATTCTATCTTGTTTCCTGGCTCTGCTGTTCCTGCTATTACTATTGACCTCTGCTTCATAGCGACCCTGGCTTTTCTGACTACGCTCCTGCTCTGCGTTTGGTACCTCGTACACTCCTGGTTTGACTCGGCTCGTTCACTACTCTTGTTGCTCAAGGTGTTGCCGTGGGCAACTGCCCCATTTCCCTTAGCTTCTGTGTACCCTTGTCTGTTTGTCTGTCATGCACATATTGAGCGTAGGGACCGTCGCCCTGTTGTACGCCGTCACCTAGGACGGGCCGTGCAAGTAGGCAGGGACTGAGTGACGGGTAGATTAGGGCTCACCTGTCTGTCTCCCTACCCCGTCATTACAGGAAGGCACGGTTCTTCTTTTTGTACCATGGAAGAAAGTGGTCAGTCATAAACTCTACATACTTTGCAGAGGTCATTTTCACACCATCAGGGACCCTAAAGGGGCTTACCAGCTCTCTCCCCATGATTCCAGCCCAAAACAGGACTCCGCCACCTCCTTGCTGACATCGCAGCCTTGTTGGGACATGGTGGCCATTCACCAACCATCCACTACTCCATCCATCTGGACCATCCAGGGTTGCACGGCACTCATCAGTAAACAACACGGTTTGAAAATTAGTCTTCATGTATTTCTGAGCCCACTGCAACCGTTTCTGCTTGTGAGCATTGTTTAGGGGTGGCCGAATAATAGCTTTATGCACACTTGCAAACCTCTGGAGGATCCTACACCCTGAGGCTCGCGGTACTCCAGAGGCACCAGCGGCTTCAAATACCTGTTTGCTGCTTTGCAATGGCATTTTAGCAGCTGCTCTCCTAATCCTATTAATTTGTCTGGCAGAAACCTTCCTCGTTATGCCTTTATCTGAACGAACCCGTCTGTGCTCTGAATCAGCCACAAATCTTTTCACAGTACGATGATCACGCTTAAGTTTTCTTGAAATATCCAATGTTTTCATACCTTGTCCAAGGTATTGCACTATTTCACGCCTTTCGGCAGCAGAGAGATCCTTTTTCTTTCCCATATTGCTTGAAACCTGTGTCCTGCTTAATAATGTGGAACGTCCTTCTTAAGTAGTTTTCCTTTGATTGGGCACACCTGGCAAACTAATTATCACAGGTGTCTGAGATTGATTACAATGATCCAAAGAGCCCTAAGACACAATACCATCCATTGGTTTAATTGAAAAACTAATAATTAAATGTTTATGACACTTAAATCCAATGTGCATAATAATTTGGAACACAGTGTACAGACCTCAGACCGGACCCCTAAATACAGACCCCCAGACCCGACCCCCTACACTAATAATGACCCCAGACCTGACTCCCTTAAGTAATACAGACCCCAAGACCAGACCCCCTAAACTAATACAGACCCTTAAATAAAGACCCCTAAACTAATACAAACCCTAGACCAGGCCCATAAATATAGACCCCATAAACTAATACAGACCCCAGACCAGTCCCTTAAATACAGACCCCAGACCAGACCCCCTAAATACAGACCCCAGTCCTCAAACCAATACAGACCCCCCTAAATACAGACCCTAAATAGTCCCTTCAGTAATACAGACCCCAGACCAGACCCCCTAAACTAATACAGACCCTAGACCTGGCCCCCTAAATACAGACCTCCTAAATTAATACAGACCCCAGACCAGACCTCCTAAGTACAGACCTCAGACATCAAACTCATACAGACCCCCTAAATACAGACCCCAGACCCCTTAAACTAATACAGACCCCAGACCAGACCCCTAAATATACAGATCCTAAACCCCTTAAACTGATACAAACCCTGACTTATTAAACTAATACAGACACTAGACCTCATAAATACAGTCCCCAAACCAGACCCCCACACCAGACCCTCTAAACACAGACCCCCTAAATACTGACACCCCCCCCACACCAGACCCCCTAAATACAGACCCCTTAAAAAAAAATCCATCCCTTTATACTTACATAGCAGCTCACCTCAGTCTTCTCTGTGGAATTTTGCTGCTGTTCACGGACATGAAGTCAGGTGACCAGAAGGTCTCTAAACAGTAGTAAGAATTTCAAAGTTAAGGTAATGTGACCTTATGTTTAAAGGTCCTTTTGCAGGACTTACACAATGCAGTTTTGTCGTGGTTTTTGCCATTGTATTTTGGGCGGCCATGGGCCCCCCTGGGAGTCTCGGGCTCTGGACGGCTGCCCAAAACGCCCTATGATGATCCGCCATTGGATCATACACTCCTTATTCCCATTCATCATTTGTACGGCATTATGTTTCAGAACACTGTACAATCAACAGTATAAATAAATATATCCTGAAGCCTATAATGGAACATCCATTGTTCAGTTGAAAGACCTAACATATTAAAAGCACTACATACAACTTGTACTCTCCAGGTTTTTTTAGTTCACTCTACAAGAAGGTTTCAACAATGTAGCAGTAAACTTCCAGGGGACGAATATGTTATGAGGAAGAGCTGAGTGTTGTGGAGAGTAGTCGTAGTTGTGTATCAGTAACAGAAAACATAGATGTTAGATGATTGACAGTGTCAAGTACAAACTGAGGTCAAAGGTTTCAAGTGGTTAGGCAAGATAAGGAAAAGTCACAGACAAGAAGATAAGCTGAACTTCCAAGTTACAGGATCCCCATCCGTCATGAGAATAAATGGGCTGAGGCCCTCTTTGACATTTTCCCTATACAGTGCCACAACTGACAAAGGCTCTATGCAAAGAACTAAAACGCATCTCCATTTGAGAGAAAGGGGCTGCATTGTTTTACTTGCACTGCCCCAGGTGCTGTACTGTACTGTACAGCCGTTGTACTGTACTGGGAAAATTTGAGAAGGAGTCTTGTTGCTCCACTGCCTCTCAATACGAGCAGTCAATGGGTTTCCCTGTGGTCTGACCCTGATATACAGCAGTATGCAGTTACGTGCTATTGCTGGAAAACCCCTTTAAGATTTACAGGTGCAAAATCCATCTGCAATGGTCATTGGGCAGGGCTGGCTCCAGGTTTACATAGGCCCTTGGGCGACACAGACTTAGTAGGCCCCTTTGCGGGGTAACTCAAGGCGGCAGTAAAATGGCAGAAAACGTCACATTTTGCACCGATATATACGCTAGGCCCTATTTATGCCCTCATATAGAAGTTAGGCCTCCAGTTTGTACCCCAATAAATTTAGTCCCCTCTTCCCAGGTAGTTCCACACAGCCCCCCTCCCTGTAGGTAGCACCTTTGGGGTTCCCTCTAGGAGTGAAATCTCCAGCCAGCGCATTGCAGATGCTCTGGCTGGGGATTCAGCTTCAGGAGTAGCCCCTGATGTCACTGACCATATATGGACAGTGTTGTCAGGGGCAACCCCAGAGCCATAGTACTGGGCAGAGCACTACTAGCACTCTGCCTGGGACTCCTGCTCTGCTCCTGACATGACTGTCCATATATGGATTGTGATGTCCGGTGCAGAGCTGAAGTCCCAGGCAAAGCGCTAGTAAAGGCTCTGATATGGTACTGGGAAACCCCTTGACATCACTGTCCATATACGGCTAGTGATGTCAGGGGCAACCCGAGCCAAAGTACTGGGCAGAGCGCTACTAGCACTCTGCCTGTGACACTGCTCTGGCTACTGACAACACTGTCCATATTTAGACAGTGATGTCCGGGGCTTCCCCAGGGACTGAGTCCGGGAGCAGAGCCGCTAGCGCTCTGCCTGGGACTCCTTCTGTTCTCCTGACATCACTGTCCATATATGGACAGTGGTGCTGTGACGACGGCAGCGTCACCACCTGGCTGCCAAGTGGGCTCCCCAAGTGTAGTGGGCCCTGGCACTTGCACGGGTTTGCCAGGCGCTGACACTGGCCCTGATATTGGGGAGGAATATTGTGAGCTGCAGTTCGCCAATCAAATGTTTCTAATTAATCAGCATCATTAGGAGTCTTCTCAGTGGTGCTGTTTGGCTACAAGCAACCAACAGGCATGGTCTTCCCAAATATCTTTTTCAGCTGGATGCTAGGCACAGTATACCTACCATTGTTTCTGTGAATTTTATACCACTAGTCTAATCCTTTATGGGCCTTGTATAGATGAAACTGACTTACTCATAAAGGATGGGCTTTAAGAATGTATATTTGTCGACAAGACAACCGTACACAAAAGGCCAGTTTGAAAAGAAAATCAATATAGCTTCTAGTTACTAGGGAGTAACCACTGTCCAGATGAGAAATGATGAATGCAAGTTTAGTGATGAATCATTAGTCATTAGCAGGTAATGTATAAATTTATTTAGATATTTTAGATTTGTTTATTATATAAAAACAAACATTTCACTTGATAATGTGCTTGTCCCTATTTTAGTGGTCCATCTTTATATCTGCCTCTATGAATAGTAATATGTAATTTCTGATTATTTGCCTCCCATGTGTCTGCTAATAAAGACGAGTGAATTTTCTTTAGGGATAAAGAAATCTTTAACATTCCTCATTTTTATATATCTAATGTATTATGAGATATGGTAGCGACATATATTACCCTGTGCTGTGTTCTGTGGGGTGCCATTTGTAAATCCATCATCGCCTCCATCTAATTAAACATAAAGCTGCGTGTAATTTGAATTTGTGCCATAAAATAAATATCTCAGTTAGAAAATAATTTTCTGAATAAAACATACTGTCACGATGTGGGGTGTGGACCCACTGGACCGTACCGCATAGCGGAACGGCAGCTGACCAAACAGGTAAAGTACAGAGTCTGTAGTCCAGAAAGGGTACCTGTGGCAACTCGGACAGTAGCAAAGCGGACTAGGCTGGGACCAGGCGCCAGATAGACGTCAGACGTGGAGTAGCGGAACAGGCGTGGAATGCAGCACAATACGACAACAGCTCAGCACGGTAACAGATCTGGATAGCATGGGAAACAGGATAGAGGATACTGGAACAGGGAACACTTGGAAATTGGAAGACACTAGGAGACCATTAGCATGACATACTTCGGGTAATGAACAATGCTCAGGCAAAGAACTAGAGGGCAGAGCACCATTTTATAGTCCAGTAACATTCAGGGCTTGATTGCAGACTTCCTGCAATTATGCGCGCACTGGCCCTTTATGACCTTGCACACGCTTTTGCAAGACACTGGATTCTCATTGGGGCTCCACTGTCTTCATCAAGTTACATAGTACGGTTGAAAAAAGACATGTCCATCAATTTCAACCAAGGGATGAAACAAAAATTCTACACATTTACATATGAGCTGATATTTTTCTGTTTTAGGAAATTATCTAAGCTTTTGTTAAAGCCATCTACTGTAGCTTCTGTGACCAGCTCCTGCGATCAGGTCTATCTTGATCATTTTCTTTACAGGATCTAGCATGATCTGTTTTTTTTAGGTCACGTTATGATGGATTGAAAACATATGCAAACTGGTACAAAATAGTGTTGACTTATCATCAAAGCATAAGCACGTTCTCCCACCTTGTCGCAGCTTCAGTCTGGAGCCCAATAATAATCAAGATAAGTCACCTAGTTTTTGCATATCCGCAGTCTGAAGATATCATGGACAAGATTGATGCATTTAATGACACATAGATCTTTCCTCTTATAGCTATGACCCCCTTCCTTCAACTATTTAGAAATACATTACTGTCCTGTATGTATAATTTGCAGTTAAAAGTTGGCTTATAAGATCATTATATTGCTGATATTGCTTTGTACAGGGAAATTAAAGCATACAGAACTAGCAAGCTTTTCTGTATCTGCAATAGTAGCTTCCACGGACCCATTAGTATCTTCCCGCGAGCATTTTTTCTTAGCAGTGGATGCACCACCATTACCCTGCATTATTTCCTATCTAACAATGACGACATACAAGCCAATTAGGGCACGGCCAGACGTGGCGGAATTGCTGTGGAATTCCGCTGTGGACAGTCCACAGTGGAATTCTCCAGCGGCCGTTTTTTACATTTGTTTCTATACATTTTTAGGAAAGTTAGTTCAGACATTGCGGAAAACTCTGCCGCGGACCATAGGCTGTGGTGCAGAATTTCCCCTCCGCAGCATGCACATTATGTTGCGGAGAAGAAGCGGAATTTCAGTGCGGATTTCAGCCTTTGCAATGCAAAAACTGAAATCTGTGGCAAGTCCGCTGTGTTTTCTGCAATGTCTGAATTACCTGTCAAATATGCAAATGTTGGTGCAGATTCGTTACGTAATTGCCTTAAATCTGCACCAACATTTGCCGCGGAAAAACTCCGCCACGTGTGAACATGCCCTTATTCTCACCAATTGTGGGTGGGAAGTACAATAAATCTGTAGTGTAAGTACAATGAAGTATATTTGACTAATACATATGTAAGCAGTCTGCTGAAATCAAGGGCAATACATAAAACAGTATGAACATAAGCAATAGTAATGAAAGGAGAAATACTTGTATACTCGCCCGTGGACATGGGATACGTGCACGAGATCTATGTGTTTATCCCCGAAATATGGAATACTTAAACAAAATTTGCTGCTTCCGAGGGGTCTAGCTATGTGTGCCACATCTTGAAGACGCCATTATTATAAACCTTATTTTAGGGCGCGAGCGTAGCCACCTACGGGCGACCACTACAGTATTGTGCCGCAGAGGCCAGTTGAGAAACGTTATTGAGAATAATTTTTAAAACCTGTTCATACACTGCAGATCCATGTGTTTTCTATGAAATGCTGTGATCATTTTAAACCAGATTGCCCTGTCCCTGCCATTTTTATACCGTTCATCCCCCATTGAAGTTAATTAAAAATATATTGTAGTACCACAATTGGGATTTCCCCTACATTTCCTAGAATAGCCCTCTAAAAAAAATAAAGTGGACAATTTTTTTCCCAAATATTGTTCCTATTTGCTCAGACTAAATATGGAAGTTAAGGTTGATCACTATATAGATTACTATTTAACCCCTAGGGGTCCATAGGAAGCCTCTTGGAACCACTTTATTACATAAATGCATGATCAGCTTTAATATATACAGTATATACCAATTTTATTTTCTTTGGGAAGCAATTAGCGGTGACAGAGCAGAGAAATCAAATTTCTAAGCACTTTTACAGGCAATATTTACTTTGAATAAAGGTGATTTTGTCATAACTCTTTGCTCATTCCATTCAGCGATTCAGAGAATACTATGTAATACATGTAATAAACAGAAAGTCATATTCCCTGCCACCGACTTTCTCTGTTGCTTACATTTCTGCGACTTCTGCAAAGAGATTAATTCCAGTAATAACATAGTGACATAGTTTGCAAAGGCTGAAAAAAAGACACTATATCATTCAGTTTAGCCTATTATACTGCAGTGTTGGACCTTGTAATAGTTACAGTCCTGGGTATACTGTAAATAGATCATGAGGGAGATGTCTGTATTGACCTTTGATATATTTATACATGGTTATTACATCCCCTGAGCTGTCTTTTTTCTAAACTAAGGCTTTATTAACATCTGTGTCAGAGCTCCGTTGAGGCGTTCCATAGGAGCTTTCCGTCAGATCGGAACCCTGAGTGAAAGTTGTCGACAGTACCGTAGTCGACTACGGTACAGGTACCGTCAAAACGACGGAACCGAAGCACAACGGAGACAAACGGAAAGCATTTGCACCGAATCCGTCACCATTGAAATCAATGGTGATGCAAACGGAAACGTATGGTTTCCGTTTGTTTCAGTCAGGGTTCCGTTGTTATGGAAAGCTCCAATGGAATGCCTGAACGGAGCCTTGACGCAGATGTGAACGTAGCCTAATTTACTTTGATTTTGATAATCTTACTGGGTACTGCCTATTCCATTTTTTACTTGTTGGTTGCCCACCTTTGAAGCTCTACTATGTCTTTCTTGTACACTGGTGCCCAAAATGGTACACAATATTCCATGTGCGGTCTGAATAGTTATTTATTAAGTGGTAGAACTATGTTCTGGTCATGTGCATCTTTGCCCCTTCTGATGCACTCCATGATCTTATTTGCCTTGGTATCAGTCGTCTGACACTGGGGCTACATATAAGTTTACAGTCAACTAAAATTCCTAAGTTCTTTTCCATCTCAGTTTTACCCATTGTTTTTCCATTTAGTATGCAATGGTGACATGTATTTCCCTTTCCCTTTTAGTATCATCTTAAAAAATTTATTATTTTACTGTGAAATCCCTGTGAAATCGTATTCTGTTAATGCAACCTGGTTTCTTTGCAGCCAAATCCAACCCAAGTTGCGGTGGGCTCTGGTAAAGACCATAGAGTAGCCTTAGACTCGGAGTAGTGATGGACTTGAGGTAGCGGATTATTTGCACACTTATTCCTGACAGTTTCCGGCTACCTTTGGGGAATCGCTTACAGAGCATAACTTGTACTCTGAGGAAATTGCTCAACTAGTGATTCCATTACAAGTACCTGACACAGTGACGCGAATATGGAAGGTGCCGTGGAATTCCAACAAGTTCCAGGGACTTTCATTCTGCCTATTGTGGGGGTTCCGGTGGGGGGTCAGACCCCCACAGATTACACATTTATGGCCTATTCTAATGTTAGGTAGCCATCAATGTTATATCCCAGAAAACCCCTTTAATGATTTCCAAGTGGCCAAAAAAAAAGAAGTGCCCCAACATAGGAAACAATGAAAGAATAATGTATGCCAGACCTTATGAGAGGCATCTTAGCCAGAATTATAGCACAAAACTAGGGCACTTAGTGCATGAATATAGACCAAAAGTTCCCCCTTAAATGGGTTATATTAAAAAAAGTTGCGTATGCAGAACACAGTATTGCTTTTATGAGCAATTAAATAACGGTGTAGTTCCTTTTAGAGTGATGTGCTGTATAAATACACTAAAAATACAAAAGTAATGCAATGTTTATCACATAAATATTGCCCACAAGCAAGTGCTATCATGTAAAGCGCAGTGAACAAGAGTAAGCTAGTGGTGCCTGGGAATATCCTGCAAACATGGTTTCATAGAAGTGCTTAAAGAGGCTCTGTCACCAGATTTTGCAACCCCTATCTGCTATTGCAGCAGATAGGCGCTGCAATGTAGATTACAGTAACGTTTTTATTTTTAAAAAACGAGCATTTTTGGCCAAGTTATGACCATTTTTGTAGTTATGCAAATGAGGCTTGCAAAAGTCCAAGTGGGTGTGTTTAAAAGTAAAAGTCCAAGTGGGCGTGTATTATGTGCGTACATCGGGGCGTTTTTAATACTTTTACTAGCTGGGCGCTCTGATGAGAAGTATCATCCACTTCTCTTCAGAACGCCCAGCTTCTGCCAGATCACTGCTGTGACGTCACTCACAGGTCCTGCATCGTGTCGGACACATCGGCACCAGAGGCTACAGTTGATTCTGCAGCAGCATCAGCGTTTGCAGGTAAGTAGCTACATTGACTTACCTGCTAACGCCGAGGCTGCTGCAGAATCAACTGAAGCCTCTGTTGCCGATGTGTCCGACACGATGCAGGACCTGTGAGTGACGTCACAGATCTGCACTGCCAGAAGCTGGGCGTTCTGAAGAGAAGTGGATGATACTTCTCGTCAGAACGCCCAGCTAGTAAAAGTATTAAAAACGCCCCGATGTACGCACCTAATACACGCCCACTTGGACTTTTAAACACACCCACTTGGACTTTTGCAAGCCTCATTTGCATAACTACAAAAATGGTCATAACTTGGCCAAAAATGCTCGTTTTTTAAAAATAAAAACGTCACTGTAATCTACATTGCAGCGCCTATCTGCTGCAATAGCAGATAGGGGTTGCACAATGTGGTGACAGAGCCTCTTTAAGTTAGCTAAAGAACATTGAGGCAATGTACATAAGTCAGTTCCGAGCTTGGAGTAGATTCACAGTAGATATACATGTGGGAAATGGGTAACGTGTGGATGAATGTGTACTAACAAATGGGCATGTTTCAGCCCCCTGGCTTTTGCCGCTGACATTGAAGGGTAGGAGATGAACACAGGCTTTAAAGAAACTAAGTCACACCAAGAGTAATAAGAGTGGCTAACTGGATAATCGTAATCGAGGATTAGCAGATCAATGTACATCAGTGTAAACAGAGCTGCAACTCATTGCTCTCACTCTCTCGCCCTCCCTAGTTATATATATTCATACACTACTACTATAATATTTTATCAACACCTTAGGGTCATGTATAAAATTACAGCTAAGATGTTATGAAGAGATATTGGACTTCTTCTTCTTGTGTGAAGACTTTTGAGATTGTGATCAGTCACTTCTAAATGGGTACATGCTAGAAGAAAACCAGTGACGATGCCTATGCTGTGCCCATAAGAGTTTTCAAACAGACCAGTGGCAACCATAGAAACGAGGGGACCCCATTTCAAAGACCAAAATGGGTCTACCAATATGGTGCTGGGTTTAGCCACCTTGGAGTCTAGACAGAAGTGCCTGGTGTTCGTTTCCCCCTCTCTGCCATTTCCATAACCCATGGGTCAATTCCTCACCACCTTGTTTACTAACAACGTAGTCCTGCCCAGATCCTGCCCACCTAGTAGCAAAAAGGATTGGACCAACAATGGCTGAGCCTCTTTTCTCCAGGCCTATAGCAGCCGTATGGCCTGCCTCTGAGGTACTTACGCCTTTGCCAGTGGCATAACTACCGCCGTAGCAGCAGTAGCGGCTGCTACGTGGCCCGCGGCATGGGGGGGCCCGTGTCGCCCGCCGGCACGGGCCCCCACCATGGCCGGAGGCTCCGCTAGCAGCCGCTATGGCTGCTACAGCAGGACGCCACTGAACACTACGGCAGAGCAGGAAAGTCCCCCAATGTTCTCCATCACAAACCTCGGACTTCCGGGGTCTGTGTCGGCAGCTCCGTAGAAATGAATGGAGCGCCGGTCGCGCTTGTGCGCATGCGTGACCAGCGCTCCTTTCATTTTTAGTGAGCTGCGCAGACACCGGAAGTCAGAGGTTAGTCATGGAGAACTTGGGGGACTTTCGGTCCCCCATTCTCCCTATCGCTGCCAGCGATCACACATGTATCCCCTATCCTGTGGATAGGGGATACATGTCTTTTGTTGGACACGCTGTAGGTCGCATTTTTTTGGAAGGGGGGACGCTGTATGGCGTTCCCTACAGAGGGGGGCGCTGTATGGCGTTCCCTACAGGGGGGGCGCTTTATGGCGTTCCCTACAGGGGGGGCGCTGTATGGCGTTCCCTACAGGGGGGCTCTGTATGGCGTTCCCTACAGAGGGGGACGCTGTATGGCGTTCCCTACAGGGGGGTTGTATGGCGTTCCCTACAGGGGGGGCTGTATGGCATACAGCCCCCCCTGTAGGGAACGCCATACAGCCCCCCTGTAGGGAACGCCATACAGTCCCCCCCTCTGTAGGGAACGCCATACAGCGTCCCCCCTGTAGGGAACGCCATACAGCCCCCCTCTAGGGAACGCCATACAGCCCCCCCTGTAGGGAACGCCATACAGCCCCCCCTGTAGATAACGCCATACAGCCCCCCCTGTAGATAACGCCATACAGCCCCCTCTGTAGATAACGCCATACAGCCCCCTGTAGATAACCCCATACAGCCCCCACTGTAGATAACGCCATACAGACCCCCCTGTAGATAACGCCATACAGTCCTCCCTGTAGATAACGCCATACAACACCCCCTGTAGATAACGCCATACAACCCCCCCTGTAGATAACGCCATACAGACCCCCTTGTAGATAACACCATACAGCCCCCTCTGTAGATATCTACAAAGTATGGCGTTATCTACAGGGGGCTGTATGGCGTTATCTACAGAGGGGACTGTATGGCGTTATCTACAGGGGGCTGTATGGCGTTATCTACAGGGGGGGTTGTATGGCGTTATCTACAGGGGGGGTTGTGTGGCGCTATCTACTGGGGGGGCTGTAAAAAAGGCACTATCTACAAGGGAGGGGGGGTTGTGTGACACCCAGGGGAGGGGGGGCCCCAGTCAAAAGTTTGCTATGGGGCCCAGTCTTTCCTAGTTACGCCCCTGGCCTTTGCTAAACACACATACTTTTCATGCCATTTTTCATGTTTACATTTTATAGCATCTTCAAGATTGATGCACATTTCTAATATTTATTGCAATTATATACAGTGAAGGAAATAAGTATTTGATCCCTTACTGATTTTGTACGTTTGCCCACTGTCAAAGACATGAACAGTCTAGAATTTTTAGGCTAGGTTAATTTTACCAGTGAGAGATAGATTATATAAAAAAATAAAATAAAAATCACATTGTCAAAATTATATATATTTATTTGCGTTGTGCACAGAGAAATAAGTATTTGATCCCTTTGGCAAACAAGACTTAATACTTGGTGGCAAAACCCTTGTTGGCACCCACAGCAGTCAGACATTTTTAGTAGTTGATGATGAGGTTTGCACACATGTTAGATGGAGTTTTGGCCCACTCTTCTTTGCAGATCATCTCTAAATCATTAAGATTTCGAGGCTGTCGCTTGGCAACTCGGATCTTCAGCTCCCTGAATAAATTTTCGATGGGATTAAGGTCTGGAGACTGGCTAGGCCACTCCATGACCTTAATGTGCTTCTTTTTGAGCCACTCCTTTGTTGCCTTGGCTGTATGTTTCGGGTAATTGTCGTGCTGGAAGACCCAGCCACGAGCCATTTTTAATGTCCTGGTGGAGGGAAGGAGGTTGTCACTCAGGATTTGACGGTACATGGCTCCATCCATTCTCCCATTGATGTGGTGAAGTAGTCCTGTGCCCTTAGCAGAGAAACACCCCCAAAACATAATGTTTCCACCTCCATGCTTGACAGTGGGGACGGTGTTCTTTGGGTCATAGGCAGCATTTCTCTTCCTCCAAACACGGCGAGTTGAGTTAATGCCAAAGAGCTCAATATTAGTCTCATCTGACCACAGCACCTTCTCCGAATCACTCTCAGAATCATCCAGATGTTCATTTGCAAACTTTAGACGGGCCTGTACATGTGCCTACTTGAGCAGGGGGACCTTGCAGGCACTGCAGGATTTTAATCCATTACGGCGTAATGTGTTACCAATGGTTTTCTTGGTGACTGTGGTCCCAGCTGCCTTGAGATCATTAACAATTTCCCCCATGTAGTTTTCGGCTGAGCTCTCACCTTCCTCAGGATCAAGGATACCCCACGAGGTGAGATTTTGCATGGAGCCCCAGATCGATGTCGATTGACAGTCATTTTTATTTCTTCCATTTTCTTACTATTGCACCAACAGTTGTCTCCTTCTCACCCAGCGTCTTACTTATAGTTTTGTAGCCCATTCCAGCCTTGTGCAGGTCTATGATCTTGTCCCTGACATCCTTAGAAAGCTCTTTGGTCTTGCCCATGTTGTAGAGGTTAGAGTCAGACTGATTAATTGAGTCTGTGGACAGGAGACTTTTATACCGGTGACCATTTAAGACAGCTGTCTTTAATGCAGGCACCAAGTTGATTTGGAGCGTGTAACTGGTCTGGAGGAGGCTGAACTCTTAATGGTTGGTAGGGGATCAAATACTTATTTCTCTGTGCACAATGCAAATAAATATATATAATTTTGACTATGTGATTTTCCTTTTTTTTTTTTATATAATCTATCTCTCACTGGTAAAATTAACCTAGCCTAAAAATTCTAGACTGTTCACGACTTTGACAGTGGGCAAACTTACAAAATCAGCAAGGGATTAAATACTTATTTCCTCCACTGTATACATATATACACATGTATATATATATATATATATATATATATATATATATATAAATAGATTTCTTGTTCTTATGTAGGGCGTGCAGTATGAATCTGAAAATTCTATTGTCATTTTTTGGCATTTTTTGGCCATGGCCTGCTAAGCAAGCAATAAACCAGAATAAAATGACCAATGGCAGAGCACAGACAAGTAAAGACTTGGATCACAATGTCCAGTCAATGAATGTTGTATAACACATAGCTTTTAATTAGCACATCAATACATCAAACAAGAAGAGAAAGGAAACAGAGACTGGGAAAGGCCTCACATAACAATCGTGTATCCATCAGGAGATAGATGGCTGATTATGAAGGGGGTACTTGAGATCCTGCAAATGCTAGCTGCAAATAAAGTGCTGTGCTGAACTGCATGAGCACGCATACAGACAACACATAAGACCTCTAACAGTGATAATACATGACAGGCACATACAAAACACAGTGTTTACTATACATATATAAAGATGCGCAGACTCTCGTGTTTTGTTTCTTATTCCATAGCGGTGTTTTGGTGTTGTTTATCTCGGATTTTTCACCACATACATATATATATATATATATATATATATGTATATTTGGAAGAAAGCAGCACTCTCATATAATATAGGGGGCGAAGCCTCACCAGCAAGAAATCCACTTATGAGGCAGCACTCCAATTGTAGTGAAAAAGTGAAGGATCCATTTCTTCACCTAATGCAATGTTTCAGCCCTACTCCATGGATCCCTTTCTCAAGCCAGCATTTTACATGCATTTTTTGTAGCATTTTGTGTAAGGAGTTTACCCATATCCACAGGATATGCTATGATTAATGTCTGAAAGGTGGGGGTCCCATTCCTGAGATCTCACCTATTGAGAGAAAAAGTGTCCCCTAACTCCCGTTTGACCAGACAGAGCCAGGCTTTTATGCTGGACATCCAGGCAGTGCCTCTGCACAGATTTTTCCTAAGTAACCAGTGACAAGGTTTATTAATACAGCATAAGTGAATGTCCAGTCCACCTTAGCATGGTTCATGCGCAGAACAAGATAGAGATATGCATGTCAGGTGTTGCTCTTGAAGGACAAAATAATAATTTTTTAATATGTTATAGTGCACTGTGAACAGCGTGATGTCACCTTCCTTTGCCTGGCACAATGGAAATATTTACTCAGGAAATGTCATGTTATTTTTGCTTCTTCACTTCGCACTTAAGTTTTTTTGGATAAAGTCCATTCAAAGCAGGTCACTAACCTATCTTAGATTCATTCTGCCATATCAGCAGAATAATTCACAGAAGTAAAATATTTTACCTGGAATTGTGTTATGTTCACACTACAGTTAAAATACCATACAGTATATACTTTAATGGTTAAGATACCATAAATAGTGGAGCCTGGGGGTGTATGATACTTTTTGTTATTTTACTTATTCCTTTAACTGCAGAATGCCCAGCCTAAACGATCCACAAAGTGTATGCTTTATGCCAATAACTTGCATTGGCATACCATATGGTATTTTGACGCAGGTGTGAAGTGGGTCTAAGCTAACCAATCACATCTACAGTACATATCATCATACTCATGACTGTTTGAGCACACTGACATGTAATGGTGACTCTACAATGGATGATAAGTTTAAAGCTAAATGTTTTTTTTTCCCATTGAAATAAGTCAGAATTCTGTACTAATTAATTTATTAAAATATCTTTGTAGCGGTTGAATCTCTGTTTTTCTGATACAGACTTCCAAATCCAGCACTGCGTGAATGCTGTCATTCACAGCGTGATCTCGTGAGATCACGCAGTGCTGTGATTAAGTCCCACAGAAACTTTACCGAAGTGTTGGGAGTGTGAATAGACATCGCGCCTGGCTGGAAGTGATGTCTATTCACTCTCAAGACACTTCAGTAAAGTTAATGTGGGTGTATGTGACAGCACAGCGAGATCACGCTGTGCAGTGAAACAAGCTGGACATGAATGGACAGAAGTGTATGACGCTGATTGGTCACTGATTGGTCAGCGTCATACACTTCTCTCCACAACGCCCACTTGTTCAAAAGTAAAAAAACGCCCAGTTGTCTATTAAGAAACTAATTAGCATAAATCTAAAATTGCTCATAACTTGCTCAAAAGTTATCGTTTTTCAAAATAAAACACACTGTTGTTATCAACATTATAGCGCCGATGAGATTATGTAGGAGATAGGGCACTTATAATGTGGTGACAGAGCCTCTTTAATTTACCGGTCACATGAATTAAGTAAATGAACTGACCTTGTATTATTAGTATCCTGTTTTATACCATTAAAACTGTTTACGTTCATGTATTTTTTGGTTCCTCTGCTTGTAGATCACAACCACAACATTTGAATAGCATGTAATTACTTGAAAAATATGAATTTCCTTCTGTTTACTGATGCCACAATCTATTGCTTACACTTCTTTGGTTGCATATATTGCTTCTGAGCCATTCCTGTTAGCTTTCTCTTTTTTTTACATTGTGTCTTTTGTGCTTTTAGTCCCACCTGTATTTAAATCCCAAATTTTGAACCCCATTATTTTGTAAGTGGATATCATAGAGAGCTGTGAACCATCATTAGTACACAGAACATAAATAACAATGTGTAAAAATGCCTAAATGTGAGTCAAAGGCAGAGTAGTGATAGTGAAGAGTGATATTACTAAAGTGATATTACTAAAGTGCATGATGACCTAAAAGAACTGAATGCACAGTCTGCACGATTATCACTTCAAAGTCCCAGTTTACAGTATTTTTCACCTTGTGCCTTAAATATATAGGCCTCTGAACATTGTACATGTCATGGGATTACTATCTTTTTAAAGGAAATATGAGATTTTCGGTAATCCACCACAGATGTTCTACAGTGGCCAGACTTCAAATGAGTGACAGATTGACCTATTTGTCAACTGGGGAAGTGGGTACACCTGCGGGGTGCATGCGGTTTGGTAGTTCTTATCCCTCTCTTGCTGAGATTAAGGGCTGCTGAAAGACTAGTTGATTTATTTAGCAGCTTGCTTCCACTTTATTGTCGCCCCTGATACTGTATGATCTCAATGTGGAGTATTTTTTTCAGAACTGCAGGTGAACACTCTGTTATTATGTGGATGTCAGTATTTATTTATTTATTTGTGTGTATGTCACTTTTGTTTATGCAGCTAATGCTACGTGTTTGTGTGTGAGCAGATTTCATTTCCATGTATGTGAAAATGTGTTATTGTGTATGAGAGTATTACAAATTATTTAAAGGATACAGCTGAAATTCAGGGAAACTAGAAAAATATGGCTAGTGCTTTTAATATCTTAAAGGGGGATGTCTGGTTTAAAAGAACAATATAGAATTACCCTATTAAGGAACTCAGAGTTAAAATAGAGGAGTCCCTTGTTTAGGACCCTCATCAACAGTGGACAGTAGCTATAAAGAGTGTCTATCACTCTGGAGGATCTGCTGCATCAATACATTATTGGTCTGTCTATTCGTTTTAGTGGGCAGTGTGTAATGCTTCATTTCCACTGCGGTGGTGCTGTAGGGGAATTGTACACTTGGTGTCAGGCTGTATGTATACATAAAATGCAGAATTTTGTGAGCTTGTTGATGGAATAGATTGAAATTCATATCAAAATATTTTTGTTACCTTTTTTAAACAGGTTGAAAATAATTTGCTTATTTTAACCCTAATCCAAGCACTCCTGTCATATACATGAGGTAGACTAGTAGACGTTCAGACATGCTCTGTGCTGCTGATTGGAGGAAACTTGCAGATACACAATGGTCTCCTTTGACAATCCAATCCAGCATTTGGTGGATGCAGCACTTGGTTTTGAGGGTCTGTATGTAAAATCATGCTGGATTAACTCTTTATGAACAAAGAAGCCCCTATTTAAAGACTGGTGCGCTGAATTTATAATTTATTTTTTTTAGGTAAATTTAATTTCTGATGCAGATTATCAGACCATTCTGATGCAATTGTTAAAAATCTTCACTGCACCAGATCGGTAAGGTTGAATAAAACACTCCTAAAATTGCATGTGTATATAGAAGCTGTAATCCAATTTTGCTTTGCTTTAAGAAGAATGGCTCTTGACACCAATGGAAATGGAAATTTTGTGCAGCTTTGGGGCGCCTTATCTTTGATGCCGATTTGCCCCGAAGCATTTTGCTTTCCTTGGCTTCCTCTGTTTGGCCTTTTAGTTGCGATCATTTTGTGAATGTTTTATCAGGATAAAAGAAGTTATAAATCTCCAGGATCAAGAAGAACAGCTTTTAACTTTCAACTCCGGAGGAGACACAGGAAAGGCTGTCTCGGGTCAAGGAGAATAGAAAGAACAATAGAAAAAGGACTACAACCATGAAGGAAGAGACAATGAGGCACATATAAACTGGCTGTAGCAAAAAATATGTTAGACAGAAGGAGCATTAGGAAATGAGCAGAAAGATGAAGGCAAATATACAAGATGTGCAAATGCTTTGGGTAACTGATGAACCTTATAGCGGCACTTATAGGGCATCTGTAAATACCCTATATGGAGACTGTAACACGAGAGTAATCTGTACAGCAAACGATGAATCTGACATACTATGGAAATATGGAAAACAAGGAAACAGGGCTATTATAAAGTATACAGCTATAAACTGTATCATCAGCATTTTGTTTGGCGGCCAAATACAGGAATTCTATTTTTCTTGATCCAAATGTTAGAAGTTCATAAACAGATGGTACTTGTAACAGCCAATGTCATAAAATATCAATTACAAAACATAGACAAAAATCTTACGTAGAAACAGTGTATTTAAGACAAAAATCATTAGACAATACAGGAACGAGTATCCATAATGGACATATTGCACTTGTGGCAATGATAATAGCAGAGATGATCTATGTGAAGCTTTTGTAATGCCGCAATGACCTTACGATCAAAAAGTATACTCCCGACTTCAATACACACAAGACATGGACAAGGAGAAGATTTAGACATAGGCAATAATGAGGGGAAAAAGAAAGAGGGAAAGAAAGAGGGGAAAAAGGGGGAAGGTGATCAGGGTGAGAGGAGTAGGAAAATCTAAAGTGCATCTTTCTAATCAGAGGGAAGTTAAATGAATAGAACCTTATGTATTTTCTTTAGCCAACGAGCCAGGTTAAAACCATCTTTAAAATCATCAACCAGGAAAATTATTTTAATCTTGTGTTTAAGGAGTGTTCTAATGATAGAGATTGATCACATATTCCTGCCAATGTCTAATTTCTGGTGGTTTCAAAGGTTAGGGCATGGCCAGACGTGGCGTATTTCTGCAGACACTGTCCGCATCAATGCCGCACATAATCTGCGTTGCAGATTCTGTTGCGGCTTTGCCTAAAATGTGAAGTAAATTGCTGCGGATTAGCCGTTGCGTATTTAGGTGAAGAGTACTTCTTGCTGTCTTTTAAAACATTCCATCTCAGTCTAGCTATAGACCTCGAAACACATAGGTCCAGCCAGAATGAAGAAATATCCTGTTCGTAAAACCAATACGCAACGCAACACACATAACATCTGCGGATTTCATTGCAGAATTTTGAATCTCCAATGGAGAAATTCCGCAATGAGTCTGCAACAAGTCCGCTACATGTCCGCAACAGCCAGTGTATGCTGTGGACACCAAATTCCGCACCGCAGCCTATGGTCCGCAGCAGAGTTTTCCGCCACGTGTGCATGAACCTAACTAAAAAGGTGTGGATACCAATGGAGAAAATGTCCGCTGCGGATTTACGCAGCGAACTGGCCGCAGCGGAATTCCAGAGCAATTCCGCCACGTCTGGCCATGCCCTTAGGACCTCTACGGATCCCTACATTTTTCTCAGATACAGCTCAACTCCTCACCTGTTACTGTGTATGTTATTGCAACAATGCTCCATTAAATTAAATTAAAAGATTTATGTTTCAGTTCCTACACAGTCCTGGGTCAGGAGTAAGAGAAAAGTTGTGACGTACAAAGGGACAGGGACCCTAACGCAAAGATAAAAATTAGGCCCTTTTTAGGTGCTGCTTGACACCACCTCACCCCTAAACACCCATCCTATATACTTGACAAGTACAATTTCCATTTGAAGCCCATGTGGAGACAATATCCCTGTGAAGGATCTCACTACCTATTAAAATGGAAACGAGACCAACCTGGAATAGCCCCCTTCTCTCCATGGGCTCCATAGCAACCACATGGACTGTCTCTATGATATGTATGCCCTTAGATATAAAGATGAATGTAAACATGAAACTCTCCATCCCCATAGACAATAAAAATCTTATAATCTATAAAGTAATATAATGTGAAATGGGACCAGAAGCTGACGACTTCAGCACCCTTGTTTAATATATGTTTCTATGGCCGTTTGATAAACCAGAGTTTTTGATAATTCAGCACCTATCTAGTCCCATTTATGCCGGATGAAAGGAATTATACCGTATATAGAGTCAAAGTACCCAGTTATCACATGCTCATGCGTGCAGGCCCTAAATTAGAAAAGCAGCTTCCGCTGTGGAAGGATAATTGACCGCAAGAGTGTTTTTTTTTTTACTTTTTTGAGAAAACCTGTATTCCTCTTTGGTGCAGTAACAGCTGTGGCTTTATAATCAGCAATGCATTATGTTATCCGTGGCGCAGTATGTGCTATGTTAAATGTCCCAGAGTATGTTTATTTTTCTGTAAGCTGAAAAACAATGTGGCCTTTGAAATCGTTAATAAGCTTGCCGAAATGCGGTCCCTTTGGTGGATTAGGGTCACACACTACCTGCCTCTGTGCATGTCGGTGTCAGGAATACACCTCCGAATTAATCTGGATTTATCTGTTCAGGCAGGCTTATGGGAACCTAATAATGCAGTTAAGAAGCCTGGCTCACCGTTATGTTCTGTCAGTGGAGATACAGAAGCAGGAGACTTCTCGTGAACATATGTTTGGATTGCAAATTAAATTACTTGAAAATTGAAAACTGATGTGTTTGTTATTTGTCAGTGTTTTCTAAAACAGCTAATTTTTATCAAATTCATCAATGGGACCAGACAGGCACCAGTTTATTAAAGTATCAGATAGAGTAGCAGATTATTAAAAAGATTATAAAACAAATTATCAAACATAGCAAAAATTAGTCCTTCTTTCAGGATTAGCGTCCTAAGCAAAATATGCCTCTGACAATCTCATACAGTAAATAAGAGCTCATGTCTCCCACTCGGTCCTGGGGAAGACTCTGGAGGATCCCCAACAATCGGCTGCAGTCCATGTAATGGATAAGACGGTTTCATCCAAAGCCTACAATAGAGACGTGCCTCAAACAGGTTAGTAACCTTTCATTACTGCACCCTGGATTATTGCTCTAGGGAGTGCCTGTATTTTCCACTTTTATTTTCCAGCCTCATGCTGTACAATTTGGGATACAGCCGGGCTCGCAAGTAGAAGAACTAGATACCAGCCTAGGGAACAATACTAGCAGGGACACAACTTATATTACTAGCTATTAAATGGTGCACCAGAGCCCCTCTTTTTCAAGCTGTGACTGCACGCAGACTTTTTGTAGTGAGACAGTAGTGGTAACAATTGTTGCGCAAAAGTAGAAGCGGTTATCTATATGCCAGAATATTAGTCTGCGTATTAATAGAACACCGTCGTAGTTAGGGACAACAGTAAATATGGCAGAAAAATTAATAGGGACCCTAGTAGCTGGCAGGCATAGATTATATAAGCAAACAAATAGGTGTGCAAGGGCACAGAAAATCCCAATTTCCCAGCTGCTATAGAATTGTAGAATTCATTAAAATATAACTTTTATTATTTAATTTAGAAACAGGATGCAGCAGAAATTTACAATATTGAATTAAAGAGGCTCTGTCACCAGATTTTGCAACCCCTATCTGCTATTGCTGCAGATAGGCGCTGCAATGTAGATTACAGTAACGTTTTTATTTTTAAAAAACTAGAATTTTTGGCCAAGTTATGACCATTTTTGTATTTATGCAAATGAGGCTTGCAAAAGTCCAAGTGGGCGTGTATTATGTGCGTACATCGGGGCGTTTTTACTACTTTTACTAGCTGGGCGTTCTGACGAGAAGTATCATCCACTACTCTTCAGAACGCCCAGCTTCTGGCAGTGCAGACACAGCGTGTTCTCGAGAGATCACACTGTGACGTCACTCACAGGTCCTGCATCGTGTCAGACGAGCGAGGACACATCGGCACCAGAGGCTACAGTTGATTCTGCAGCAGCATCAGCGTTTGCAGGTAAGTAGCTACATCGACTTACCTGCTAACGCCGATGCTGCTGCAGAATCAACTGTAGCCTCTGGTGCCGATGTGTCCTCGCTCGTCCGACACGATGCAGGACCTGTGAGTGACGTCACAGCGTGATCTCTCGAGAACACGGCTGTGTCTGCACTGCCAGAAGCTGGGCGTTCTGAAGAGAAGTGGATGATACTTCTCATCAGAACGCCCAGCTAGTAAAAGTAGTAAAAACGCCCCGATGTACGCACCTAATACACGCCCACTTGGACTTTTACTTTAAACACGCCCAGTTGTACTTTTGCAAGCCTCATTTGCATAACTACAAAAATGGTCATAACTTGGCCAAAAATGCTAGTTTTTTAAAAATAAAAACGTTACTGTAATCTACATTGCAGCGCCGATCTGCTGCAATAGCAGATAGGGGTTGCAAAATCTGGTGACAGAGCCTCTTTAAGTTAAAAGGTTCAGTGTTGGTTAGCCTGACGTTTGGGATCATGTATTTGTTTTGATCTCATGGAGTGTGGCAGGCATAGTCAGCAGCTGCAGACTGCTTGAAAAGCCTCTGAAGTCACACGGGTGATAGAGCACAATGGCAAAACCGACAGTGATTATTAAAAAGGCGCTAGCCCCCCCTGAGTGTGACTAGGCCTGCCACACTCTATCCATGAGATCAAAACAAATACATGATCCCAAACGTCAGGCTAACCAACACTGAACATTTTAACTTAATTCAATATTGTACATTTCTGCTGCATCCTGTTTCTAAATTAAATAATAAAAGTTATATTTTAATGAATGCTACAATTCTATAGCAGCTGGGAAATTGGGATTTTCTGTGCCCTTGCACACCTATTTGTTTGAACAGTAAATATGGCCACAAAGCCCTGGGATATATCAATAGACCATAGTCCATATAAGTGGTATAATATGGGTACTGATCACATCATCGGAATTCCTTCAGATAATTTGAAGAACCTAAAATGGAACATAATGACGGTGTATATTTGTTGTATCTGAATAATAGAAATACTGCATAGAGGAATCACAAGTATTATTTCTATAGGATGAATAGACATTCATGAATTGTAGTATTATGGGTAGTAACCAAAATGAAAAGGTAATTTCAAATGTCGATATCGAGCTATAACCTTACTTATGTTTCCTTGAATAGGAAATAAAGATTATAAAGTTGTGACAATAGTGACAACAGCAAGAAACAGTGACTGCAATAGATAGCATTGAATGACAAGGTAAAAGGTTCATGGCCAATAAGGAGAGTGCTGTAGGGAATAAAAAGAAGAAAAAATGGGACGAGGTATGTATGGAGACGAGCGGTCGTTACTCCGATCGCTCGTCCCCATACATTAGTATCATGACGGCAACGCGTCTCCTTGTTTACACAAGGAGATGTGCAGCTAACAACGACTCCTAGCAGAATTGATAACTGTGATGCTAGGAGTCCGGCTCCATGAATTGTGGTCGGCCTGGGAAATACGGCCAATACACGCTCCGTATATCACGGACCAAACAAGGCTGTCTGAATAAGGCCTTAGTCTAGTTACACAGTGCGGTCAAATCCCATTTTTTTGCCACAATTTTTGCAAAATCACGGCAAAAACATGATTTGACCGCACTGTGAGAATATAGCCTAACAGCACTTTTTTTTCATGTTTTGTATCCTTTATTTTATACCACTTTCATAATCACGGCACAAATCACACGGTTTTGCCGCGATTTTTATATAAAAACTGTGAAATTGCGAAAATCGCAGCAAAAAAACGCTAGGAAAATGAAAAAAAAACAAATAAATTTTTACATACTTTATATATTCTACAAATGGGGTTAGGAATGGGAAGCAGGATGGAGAAGGGGGGACACTCACCAGCCTGCAGGTCCAGTCGGCGGTGTACAGAAGGAGCTGTCTGGAGGCGTGATCACCACACACTGCTTCTGCTTCTCATGCTGCATCTTACCCGTCCAGTTCATGAAGTTACAACAGGTCTGCAGAGGGGGCGTGAGCGTCGCAAGGGGGGGCCCGTGAGGGTTGCGAAGGGGGGCCGACAGTCTGGGGGGGGTGACGACAGCCCGCGGGCCCCTTTTCTTCAGCCATGTGGCAGGGCCCCTGGTGGGAGTACCACTAGAACTGCCCTGATGGCGGCCCTGCTCCTGTGTATTACTGAAAAGGTACAAATGGAGGTTTCAAAGAGTATGTAATGTGTGCTGTCAGTTCATTGCCCTTAGTGAACAATATATCAGTCTCAATGATTATGATAAGCTACAATTTTGTGCCAAGAGAACTGGTGACCCTTACTGCTGGAGATACAGCTCCTATTCCTGACCGTTAAATAAGAACAGCATGTATTTTTAATAATGTTGCAGCGATTCCTTTCTCTTGTTTCAGGTCCGGGAGCTGCAGGCTTTCAGTAAACAATCACAGAAATAAAAAAGACGTTTTTCACTCTCTTGCCAAACAAAAAAAATATTAAATTGTGAGTGGAAAATATGCTGGGTGTATTCTAGCCAATGAAATTATAGACAAACATGAGTAGTAATTGATTTTGTTATATATCTTTGTCCATTTCATAGCCTACTTATTTCATGTCCTGGCTCAGAAATCTTGTTTCCAATTGTTTTCTGTTTGATCTTTTTATTTCTTGCATTCATAAGTGTTAGTTGCTTATTACAAAGACATTCTATCATGGGCAACTTTCCATCTCATCTACTGATTGATTGATTGATTGATTGATTGATTGTTTTATGCAGTCTGCTGACTACTGTAATATACTGTACACATAGTTGCCAACAGAAAAAGTCCCAGCAAATTTATGTCCCAGACATGTCCGGGCAACTACCATATTCAATGGTATCTGCGTCCACAGGGGTGTGTGACACTATCCACAGAGGGCACTGTGGCACTATTTACAGGGCACTGTGGCATTATCTACAGAGGGCACTGTGGCATTATCTACAGGGGGTGTGGAACTATCTACAAGAGGGCTGTGTGGCACCATAAACAGAGGGCACTTTGGGATTATCTACTTATAATAGGGAGGTTCTTAGTGCACATTTTGATCAAAAAGTGTTAGCCTACCTGCCACGACAAGGCGACCTCTGTAAGGTGGGAAACTACGCTGCACATACACCCAGAACTGGGACTAAGCCTACATATATATCTGGGGATGGTAGGATCCAGCATTGAACTTATTAAAATCACCCAGGGCAGAATGGGAGGAGTGGAAGAACAAAAATGGAGGCAGTCACTAACCCCACATATATGGATCGCATAAACAACAAAAATACAGAGGTCGCCTTGTCGTGGCAGGTGGGCAAACACTTTTTGATCAAAATGTGCACTAAGAACCTCCCTATTTGTAAGTAGATTTAGCTTTAGTGCATATTTACTTATATTTAGTGGTTTAGGTGGCATTAGAGTCGAAGGGGGCTGTCACCATTCTATGTTTGCTATATATATATATATATATATATATATATATATATATAGACAGAGATAGAGTAAGATGCATGTTTATGAATATTTCCACTAATCACATTCTAATTGTTTATCATATGTGTATGACAACTTTAAGTCGGGTGTATTTAACATTCCATATTAAAATCCTAACCCCTGGCCTTCCCATCGATGTACTAAACTGAACTTAGATTTCCTTAGATGGCATGCATATGGTGGTATTAGGCTAGGTTCCCACATAGCAGTCAAAGTGCATTTTTGCTGCGAACTACGGCATTATGATGTGAAATTTGCACCAAAAAACATGGCACATATGGTGGCATACAGAGGTTTCTTCTGTCAGATTCTGTATGACTTCAGAAGAAATAAAAATTGTGGCATGTTTTATCGGATGCTGCATTTGGGAGCCATTCTCTCCTAGAAGCAAGGTACAGAATAACCCGTAATACAAAACTGTACACAGCACCATATGGCAGAACATGGTGTATTGACGTCTCCAGGATACGGAGCCGCAGGGACTCTGTGTCCGTCCATACAGCCACCTGAACACAACTTTGCTATTTGCAGACCTAAGTCATAAACTTTTGTCTGCATCTTTACACGAGTTACAATATATCAGTGATCCTTCATTTTTACATTACTTGTGCATTATCAGCAACTCTCTTCTTCACGTAGAGGAAAAATTCCCAACAGAAATAGCCTAAAAATATGCAGCAAGTGTGCCGTGTTGAATGTGGAAACAAACATCTATAGAAAGACAGTGAGTTGTTTAAGAGAAAAAATGGTCCCCTCTGAACATAAAAAACGTACTTATAAAAAACAGCCAATATCAATCTCGTTGGCAAGCTTCCAATTCATCTTTACATCCATTTAGTGAAACTGACAGATAAAATAGTGAAATAAGATATGATGAACATGTATTGTATTACACTGAGCAATGCTAATTAAAAATATAGTTGAGTGTATATTACTATAAATTTAATATTTGTGATCCTTTTAAAATAAAGAAATACAGTTCCTCATAGGCACATTAAGACATTACAGCTGTTTAATTTGATGACAGAACATTATGGTCTCATTGTTTTGGGCTTGGTAATACTTACCACCACCAATTTTCATAATGAACACCTCCCAGAGCAGATTTTAATGGAATGACAGTCCAAAGGGATGGTTCAGGTTAGAAAACCTATTTTCAAATATTTTATTAGGACACTTTAGAAAATGGTTAATTGAGGGGGTTGCCTCATTTGAGACCTCCATCAATAAAATAAATGAAAAGAAGGTGCGTAGAGAATTTCTTACTCAGAACATTTGTGCATTGCTGTCCACTGATTTGAATAGGCACCATGTAATGCTTCATTTGACCTGTGGTTGTGCTGCAGGGGAATTGAACACTTGCTGCCAGGATCTTCCACAGATAAGGCTGATCAGGGAGGGTTTCAGAAGCGGAAAAACTTAAAGGGGTTTTCCGGAACCAATAAATCCACTCCTGCTTAACTAAACATGTACAACCAAATATTTTGTCAATGTACTTGCGTTTGATCTGATGTTCATAGCGGCATATCTGATCTGTGATCCATGACACCTCGCTAACCCGAAATCTGAACTCCCGCCTCAGCCACGTACATGCTCTAACTTAAGTTTTCTGGCTTTCCGAATGTACTGTCATGTCATAAATGGTGTAACTGTACTCAGTTGTAAGGGGTGTTACAGTATACGCTTACTCCTCCTTCCTCCTATTCAGAGCATGCTTCCTTGATATACACACAGTGTCCAACATGCATGCTCTAGTCCATGTTTTCCCAGCGTATTCCACTGACACAGCAGTTGATTTCATATAGCACATGCGCCCAGGGGCGGATTATAATGAGGGCAATCTGGGCAAGTGCCCGGGCCCGAGACTGGAAGGGGCCCAGTTTGCCCCGGTTCTCCCGTACCTGCTGTTAAAATTACAGCCGGTTCAGAAAATCGGGTGAAGCGGGACCTCTCACCCAATTGTATTCGCTTCCTTAGGATACAATTGCTTACTTTAGCGTTAGCGAGACAGGGAACTATCTGTTCCCTTCCTCCCATTGGGTGCTTTACTAATGACACAGTTGGCATGATGACGTCATCACGCCGACTGCGCTGTTACACGGGATGCCGCCGTCTGGTCTCTGACCAGTCCTGCGTCGCTGGAGGATGGCGCGGGAACGGGGACAGGTGAGAATGTTTTGTTTTTTCTGGGCAGCGTTGGGGGCAATATCTACAGGGGGCATTATCTACAGAGAGCATTGTAACTGGCGCTATCTACAGGGGACATTATCTACAGAGAGAATTATAACTGGCGCTATCTACAGGGGACAATATACACAGAGAGCATTGTAATTGGCACTGTCTACAGGGGGCATTGTGACTGGCCCCATCTACAGGGGGTATTTTCTACAGAGGGCATTGTAACTGGTACTATCTACAGGGGGCATTGTGACTGGCCCTATCTACAGGGGGTATTATCTACAGAGTGCATTGTAACTGGTGCTATCTACAGGGGGCATTATCTACAGAGGGCATTGTAACTGCCACTATCTACAGGGGGCATTGTGACTGGCACTATCTACAAGGGGCATTGTTAGTATGTGGTGCTTTAGTTTAAGTGTTTGACACAATTTAATTCATGGGCACAGTGTATAATACTATTATATTTAGGGGCGCAGTGTATAGTACTATTGTATTCAGGGGCACAGTGTATGGTACTATTGTATTCAGGGGCATAGTGTATAATACTATTATATTCAGGGGCACAGTATATAGTACTATTATATTCAGGGGCACAGTGTATGATACTATGATATTTAGTAGCATAGAGTGTGGCATCATGAGAATTTTATCTTCATTCATAGGTGTGTAAATGTTGGAAAAGTGAGGAGCCAAACACATCTGAGCTGCAAACTAAAGAAATGGGCAGTGCCTGGGAGAAGTCATCATAGAGTTCTGGACCGAATAGAGAACGAAAAATAATCTGAGACGTCACCTGTGAGTCACTCAATCTAAATGTTTATTCTCCCTGTGTCTGATCAGTACTGTAGTCACTGTATGATCTACAGCGAGATGATGGATGGTAGCATTCTTTTTTGTTAAACAGGAACTCCCAGAATATCCTAACCATTGTTCAGGCTGTACTGGGAGCTGTCGTTTTATGTCGTACAAATTTATACGGCAGTGGTTAAACTGAATTTGCAAATTATGTCTGTACTGAACTGTATTTGTTTTGGTGCTGTATATATGTACTGAGCTTGGTTCTGGTGCTGTATATATGCACTGAGATTTGTTCTAGTGCTGTATTTATGTACTGAGCTTTGTTCTGGTGCTGTATTTATGTACTAAGATTTGTTCTGGTGCTGTATTTATGTACTGAGCTTGGTTCTGGTGCTGTATTTATGTACTAACATTTTTCTGGTGCTGTATTTATGTATTGAGCTTGGTTCTGCTGCTGTATATATTTAATGAACTTGGTTCTTGGGCTGTATTTATGTACTGTTCTTGGTTCTGGAGTTATATATACATGTACTGAGCTTGGTTCTGGTGCTGTATATATGTACTGAGCTTGGTTCTGGGGCTGTAAATTTGTACTGACCTTGGCTCTGGGGCTGTATATATTTACCTTATCTTAACCCCTTGCGTACCTTCGACGTAATAGTACGTCGCTGGCCGCTTATTCCAGCGTACCTTCGACGTACTATTACGGCGCAGGAATAAACTGTCACTATGTGAAATCACATAGTGACAGAACAGCGGCGGCAGCTGTCATTGACAGCTAACCGTCTCTGCTACCGTCCTGGGGACCAATTAGCAGTCCCCAATGCCGGCGATTGCTGTGATTGGTCAGTCTCTGAAGACTGACCAATCACAGCCGTCTGTGACGTCGTCTGCAGGAGAAAGCTCCTGTCACTTTCTCTGATCTCCTCACTTCTGTGAGATACGTGAGGAGATCAGAGAAAGCGGTGTAAAAAAACAAAACACTATTTTTATTATCCCCTTCCCGAAAATGGGCGTATAGTAACGCCCTGAGGATGAAGCGGGCACAGGAGCTGTGCCCGCTCCATCTTCATCGGATGTCGGCTGTAATATACAGCCGACATCCCACTGCAACTACAGCGATCACTGTCCTCTCCGATCGCTGTAGTTTAACCCCTTAAATGCCGCTGTCAATAGCGACAGCGGCATTTAAGTGATTGATACAGAGGGAGGGGGCTCCCTCTGCACCCCATTGCCCCCCCCCCCCACGAAAAATCGCGGGGTTCTGATGGTTGCAATGTCAACCAGGAAGCCTAGCAACGGCTTCCTGGTTGCCAGGTACGGGAGCCTATTAGGTCCTGCCCAAGGAAGGACGTAATAGGCTCAACTGTCAGTTGTAAAGTGACAGTTACAATACACTGCACTACATCAGTACATACAGAAGTAGTGCAGTGTATTGTGCAGGGGATCAGAAGATCAGATCTTCCAGTCCCCTAGTATGTGTAAAATAAAAAGTGAAAAAAAAGTAAAAAAAAAAAGTTTTAGATAAATAAATAAATACAAGTTTTACATAATAAAAACAATAATCGCCTTGTTTCCCTGATCAAGCCCTTTATAATTAGAAAAAAAATGAAAAAAAAGACAAAAACTAGACATAATAGGTATCGCCGCGTTCGTATCGGCCTGACCTAAAAAAATATCATATTATTTATCCCGCACGGTGAACACCGTAAAAAAAATACCATAAAAAACAATGGCAGAATTTCCTTTTTTGGTCACGTTGTTTCAAAAAAATGGAATAAAAAGTGATCAAAAAGTCGCGCGTAGCCAAACATGGTACCAATAAAAACGACAGTGTGTCACGCAAAAAATGTATATACTCCGCACAGATTACATATGCACCCACATTATAAACTGAAACACCAGTAAAACACTAAACAAAACTACTACCAAGCAAAATCTGCGCTCCAAAAGCCAAATGGCGCTTCTTCTGGGCCTGGCAGTGTGCCCAAACAGCGGTTTATGACCACATATGGGGTATTACCGTACTCTGGAGAACCGCTTAACAATTTATGGGGCGTATGTCTCCAGTGGTACAAGCTGGGCCCGACGCATTGGACACTGAAATAGCATATATGTGGAAAATGTCAATTTTCAATCTGCAACATCCACTGTGCACTAATTTCTGCAAAACCTTTGGGGGTCAAAATGCTCACTACACTTCTAGATGAATTCCTTGAGGGGTGTAGTTTCCTAAATGGGGTCACTTCTCGGGAGTTTTCACTGTACTGGTACCTCAGCGCAATGCAACATGGCGTCAAAAACAAATTTTGTAAAATCTCCACTCCAAAAACGAAATTGCACTTTTTCCGTTTAGACCCTTGCCGTATGTCCAAATAGCCGTATTTCCGTAATCAGGAGAAATTGTGTAACACATTTTGGGGTGTCTTTTCTCCTGTATTCCTTGTGGAAATGAAAAATTCTGAGCTAAAGCTACAGGTTATTGGAAAAAAAAATGTTTTCATTTTCACGGACCAATTCTAATAAAATCTATAAAACACCTGAGGGCTCAAAATGCTCACTACACCTCTAATTTAATTCTTTCAGGGGTATAGTCTCCAAATTGGGATCACACCTGGGGAATTTCTACTGTACTCGTACTTCAGGGACTCTGCAAATGCGACATGCCCCCCAGAAACCAATTCAGCAAAATCTGAGCTGCAAAATCCAAATGGTGCTCCGTCCCTTCTGAGCCCTGCCATTGGTCCAAACAGCAGTTTATTACCACATAATGGGGTATTTCCGTAATAAGGAGAAATTGCTTCACAAATGTTGAGGTGCTTTTTCTCCTTTATTACTTATAAAAATTAGAAAATTCTGTGTTTTTTCAAAAAAAAAGTCTCTTTTCATCTTCACAGACTAATTCCAATAAATTCAGCAAAAAACCTGTGGGGTCAAAATGATAACTATACCACTAGAAAAATTCCTTGAGGGGTATAGTTTCCAAAATGGGGTCACTTTTGGGGGGATTCCACTGTTTAGGTCCCTCCAGGGCGTTGCAAACGTGACACGGCACTGAAAACCATTCCAGCAAAATCAGAGCTCCAAAATCCAAATGGGGGTCCTTCCCTTCTGAGCCCTGCTGTGGGTCCAAACAGCAGTTTATTACCATATATGGGGTATTTCCGTAATCGCGAGAAATTGCTTTACAAATGTTGGGGTGCTTTCTCTCCTTTATTTCTTGCAAAAATTAGAAATTTTTACGTTTTTCCAGAAAAAAAGTAGATTTTCATTTTCACAGACTAACTCCAGAAAATATAGCAAAATACCTGTGGGGTCAAAATGCTAACTATACCCCTAGATAAATTCCCTGAGGGGGGTAGTTTAAAAAATGGGTGTCACTTTTGGGGGTTTCCACTGTTTTGGCACCACAAGACCTCTTCAAACCTGACATGGTGCCTAAAATATATTCTGAAAAAAGGAGGCCCCAAAATCCAAGAGGTGCTCCTTTGCTTCTGAGGCCTGTGTTTCAGTCCATTAGCGCACTAGGGCCACATGTGGGATATTTCTAAAAACTGCAGAATCTGGGCAATAAATATTGAGTTGCATTTCTCAGGTAAAACCTTCTGTGGTACAGAAATTTTTTTATTACATATGAATTTTGTAAAAAAAAATTAAATTTGAAAATTTCAGCTCTACTTTCCTTCAATTCCTGTAAAACGCCTAAAGGGTTGAAACACTTTCTGAATGCTGTTTTGGATACTTTGAGGGGTGCAGTTTTCAAAATGGGGTGTTTTATGGGGGTTTCTAATGTATAGGGCACTCAAAACCACTTCAGAACTGAACTGGTCCCTGAAAAAAATCGCTTTTTTAAATTTTCTTAAAAATATGAGAAATTGCTGCTAAAGTTCTAAGCCTTGTGAGGTCATAGAAAAATAAAAGGGCATTCAAAAAACGGTGCAAACATAAAGTAGACATATGGGAGATGTTAATTGGTAACTATTTTGTGTGGTATTACCATCTGTTTTACAAGCAGATGCATTTAAAATTGGAAAAATCATAATTTCTTCATATTTTCGCTAAATGTTGGTGTTTTTCACAAATAAGCAATGAATTTATCGACCAAATTTTTGCACTAAACTAAAGTACAATATGTCATGAGAAAACAATCTCAGAATCAATTGGATAGGTAAAAGCATTCCGGAGTTATTACCACATAAAGTGATACATGTCAGATTTGAAAAAATGGGTCTGGTCCTCAAGGCCAAAATGAGCTGGGTACTCAAGGGGTTAAGGTAAAAAATATATACAGTAAAAACTAAACCCAAAAAACCATGGAGGAATCTCAATTCAATTCACCCATTATATGGTACTTTAAATGGTGCCAATAAAAACTACAACTCGTCCCGCAAAAAAAAATAATCCTTCACACACCACTCCACTGACGCAAAAATAAAAAAGTTAGAAAGCTCCTGACCTCTTTAGTGTACTCTCTTCTGTATGGCTCATTCTGCTTTTACAGCAAATTCAAACCGTGCCAGATCTTGGACGCCTAAACAGAAATCTGCAAATATATTTACGGACTTGAAAAAGTGCCCGGGGCCCATGGTACCCTTATCTGCCCCTGCATGCGCAATTCCCTTTCAACCAATCGTAGAGGAAACATCGGCGCTTGGAATTGAGGTTTCTCGTCTTTATTCAGAACAGGAAACAAACATTCACAACAAAAGTGTGAGGTAAACAAACGGGAGAATAACCGCAGGGAGCATATAATGAAGGAAATGAGCCATAAAAACAGGTGGGGAACATAGTTTGAGCATAAGTAAAAGATATTAAGGTATATAAAATTGCTAAAATGATGTTGGAAAACTACGTTAAGAACAGCTTATTTTCCTAGGACATTTCTTATAAAAAGAATTTGCCGAATACAGACAATCCCTTTAAGGAAATGCACAAGTGTTCAGTATTTTAGTTACTTAACCTCTTAACGCCGAAGGACGGATATATCCATCCTCTGTAGCTGCTAGTTCGCGCAGGAGGACGGATATATCCGTCCTGTGATGGCGCGGGTACTGCCACTGTACCCACGCGATCAGCGACAGGAGCACGGCTGTTATACACAGCCTGTCTCCTGCTGCAACTGCCGGAATCGAAGCGCGCTCCGATTCCGGCAGTTTAACCCATTAAATGCCGCTGTCAATAGTGACAGCGACATCTAATGTGTTTGACAGAGGGAGGGAGCTCCCTCTGTCACCCCATCGGCGCCCCCGCAAACAAATCGCGGGTCGCCGTCGGGTTTCCATGTCAGCCGGGGGCCTAACAAAGACCTCCAGGTCTGCCTTCAGCAAATGCCTGTTAGGTGATGCCGGAGGCATGGCCTAATAGATTGTCTGTCAGTTTTACACTGACAGGCAATAATGCTTTGGCATACTAAGTATACCAAAGCATTATATATGCGCTCAGCAGATCGCATAGTGAAGTCCCCTGGTGGGACTAAAAAAAAAAATGTCAATCAGTTAAATAAAGTTTGTGAAAAAAATAAATAAAATTACAGTCAAAATCAAATAAAAATGTATTGAGTAAAAGTGTCAAAACAAATAACACATACACATATATATGGTATCCCCGCGATCGTAACGACTTGAACAATAAAATGAACACATTAATTAAACCGCCGGATGAACGGCGTCCAAAAAAACGCAAAAAACAACGGCAAAATTCTCTCTTTTCTCCCATTGCCCCAATAAAAAATTTAATAAAAGTTAATCTATAAGTCCTATGTACCCTAAAATGGTACTAATGAAAACTACACATTTGCCCGCAAAATTCAAGCCCACATACGACCACATTGACGTAAAAATAAAAAAATTACGTCTCTTGGAATGCGGCGATGCAGAAACAAGTAATTTTTTTCAAAAAGGGTTTTTATTGTGCAAACGCAGGAAAACATATAAAACCTTTACATATTTGGTATCCCCGTAATCGTGCCGACCCATAGAATAAAGTTAACATGTTATTTACGCTGCATAGTAAACGGCGTAAATTTATACCGTGAAAATTAATGCTGGAATAGCTGCTTATTTTCAATTCTCTCCTAAAATAAAGTTAATAAAAGTTAATCAATATATTATAAGCATCTAAAAATGGTACAATTACAAAATACAACTCGTCCCGCAAAAAACAAGCCCTTATACGGCTATGTCGACGGAATTAAAAAAAAGTTACGACTCTTGGAATGCGACCCTGAAAAAACTAAAAATAATCCTTGGTAATTAACGTGCAAAATGGCCCGGTCATTAAGGGGTTAAGCTGTGTGTTTTTATTTTGTAGTCACCTGTAACCTGACTGCACCACAGCATCTACTCTATTACAGTATGCAATGCTATCATACCGTCGGGACAATTCAACTTTTTGTGATGACCAGAGTCAAGTTGTAGCAAAACTGCAAGTTAGCTGTAATCACACAATTCCTTGAGTTGTACACAATGATGATTTACTAGGGGCCACATTGTTATAGGAAAATGGAGATCACGTTAAGGCGCCCTGCTACATGTTCAGGCTGGGGCCTCCCAGCAACATTTGTCTAGTGATTTCCTAGTAGTCAGGCAATTGACCAGTAATGCATAATACTTCCATGTAACATGTGTGCAATTGTAGTCACTCAAACATTTCCGTTGCTTCATATAATTTCTTTGTTTTCCATAGCAGATAATATTTTGTTATGGAACAAATCATAAATGTATATATCATTTTCAAATTAATCTGACATGTCCCAGACTCATTGAACAGATCTTCACCTCTTAAAGGGGTTGTCTTGATTTATAAAACCCATTTTGAAATACACTATTAGGGCCCATAGACTTCTATTGGCCACGGGTACCTTCCCGTATGCTAGCGGGAAGGTGCCCGGGCCGTTGAAAAATATGGAACATGTCCTATTTCAGACCGTAATTACGGCACGGGCGGGCCCATAGAAGTCTATGGGGCTCCGGTAATTATGGGTGGCTACGTGTGTGCACCCGTAATTACGGGTGGCTACGTGTGTGCACCCGTAATTACGGGAGCGTTACTAGGCAACGTCAGGGGATAGTCACTGTCCAGGGTGCGGAAAGAGTTAACTGATCGGCTGTAACTCTTTCAGCATCCGGGACAGTGACTACCGCTGGAGTTTTTTGTAGTACTAAAAGTTAACTTACCTACTTCTTCCTCCAGTCCGGCCTCCCGGGATGACGTTTCAGCCCATGTGACCGCTGCAGCCAATCACAGGCTAATCACAGGCTGCAGTGGTCACATGGACTGCCGCGTCATCCAGGGAGGTCGGACTGGAGGTCAAAAGAGGGACGCGTCACCAAGACAACGGCCGGGGTATGTATGAACTTCTTTTACTTACAATCGCTGCGTTCCGCTGCGGAAACTCTGCCCGAAATGGCTGCCCCTTCTTTCTATCCACCACTGATAGAGAGAAGGGGCTGCCGATTCGTGCAATGCTATTTTGCATAGAAAACGGGTCCGTAAATAAGGGTGGAATACTGGTGACAATGGGCCTGTATTTACGGGCACGAGTCCGTAAATACTGGTGGAATACGGGTCGAATACATGTGACAAAGTACCCGAATTTACCGGAGGAAAAAAAATATGTTTGTGTGCATGAGGCCTTAGGGAATTCTGACCTGATAGAAAGGGGTCTCCTGTACAGGACCCTAATCTATTCGCCAGAGCGCTACAAAGATCTTTACTCACTCTGGGGGAACCAGCACATCTGTACAGTTCTCATACAGCCCTTTGATTTCAATACAAACCATGTAATACTTTATTTTCCCTGTGGCGCTGAAGGGAAATTAAACACTTGCTGTCAGATTCTGCCAAAAATTCCAGCCTGGGGGATCCAGCAAAGAGACACCCTCTGATCATCTTGTTGTCGAGATCCTTTTAACAAAAAGAGATTTCCAAGGGGGACAACACCTTTAAACCTGGCTGCAGAACTGATAATGGGTTACACATGTTCAGGTGCCTGCATACAGTTGCAGCAGGGTGTCATATTAATTCCTAACAATCTGCTTTATGTTCATGCCCACTTTTCTACTTCGTTAATGAACCACATTATGTTGGGCCATATGTTTGCCTTAATCAAAGATGAACATATGGTCTAATAGACCCTTTCTATGTAGATGTGTTTGGACCTAAATGGTTGCAGCTTACAATTCCCTTAACTAAAACACATTTCTAAATGATCAATGGTTCCATATTCCAATTTACAGCCCACAGGATTCTACTCTGTCTCTTTTGTTCTGTTTAATAGGGGCTTCTTCATTGCTGCGCATCCCTCAATTCATTTTCAACTGTACTATGTCATCTCTGACGCTATATGTGGTGCTGTGCTCCTTTCTATTCACTTATCATTAACATGGCCTGATCTTCACCTAAAGATGTTACTAACGGTCACCAGAAATATATCTGCTTTGATTTTTTTCTGCATGTCAAAGGAAAAATATGACTTCCTTGCAATATCCATTAAAACACTTGAGTTTTTAGTTGATACAAGCAAGCTCAGCATTAACACTAAGTAACTATGATGTGTATGACTAATACATGTGAAGCCTAATAGCCATCCATTAACACCTTCACTATCTATCATCATTCATCTGTTAGATATTCACCACAGGATTATAGGAAGGTTAACATTTTCTGTAGTGTCATTTTAAAAGGTGTCATACAAGGGAGCAGTGGTGACTGTTGTCATTTGCTTTATTGCAGCTCATCGATCTTCCCATCCAGTCCCACCCCAATCCACAGGGTCTGCACGACTGAAAGGAAAGCTCACATGATGACATTTACAAGATCTATCTATCTATCTATCTATCTATCTATCTATCTATCTATCTATCTATCTATCTATCTATCTATCTATCATAAAATAATTATTGGATTCTGTAAATATAACTATTGCGCTTGTGGCCATTGGTCATCATACTTGGATTCTTGTCTTCATCTGCAGTTGTTTCATGAAGTCTTCTTAGTAGTTATATGTTCGCTTAACTGGTATTTTCTTTTCAGCAAAAATCTCATCTTCCCCATTTTCCAGCCCTGTAGAATATTTCTGCAGCAATTTCCAGAAAGTGAGAATTAGGCTTCAGGGATTAGTGATTGAGAGCTGACTTTGTGGAAAGTCAGTTTAGGCACCAACTACATAATGATGACAAGACACCAAAGGTCTAGCCATGATTACCCAAGAGGGAAACATGGATATGCCAACTGAAAGACACATTAGCAGACTGGATAACATGCAACACAGTAATGAGTGAAGGGCGGCAGTTCCAGAGCTAGCAGTTGAGCAGATAGAGAGAGTTTTCGAAGACAGAGAAAAATAGATTCTGTACTGTCAGAATTGTTCATGAGGGAGAGACACTTGTTCATAAGACATAATGTATTTTTCGTGTAACGGCAAGCAGATTTTAACTTAATTGGACATATTTCATTACATTTCTAATATAGTGTCTGTTTACCTGTGCCAGCGTTGCCCTGTACTGATCTGCGGTCAGGGTAAATTTTTTTATTTCCTGTGAAGTTCCGTGTCTTTGCTCAGCCAGCATTTCAGGCAGAACAAAGGCACGGCACGTCATCAACTACATTTACAGGCAGTGGGCCGGGCGGATATTTCATGAGCTCCCCAGACCTCCACCTCTGGTCCCGCCGTCTGTAAACGTAGTTGATGACGCGCCGTGCCTCTGTTCAGTCGGAAGTGCTGGCTGAGCAAAGACACGGAGCGTCATCAACTATAGTACACGCCCCCTACTCCTCCTCCTGTCTCGTCGTCTACGCCTCCTTCTTCACTCTTGGAGCTCCCGCACTAAAGTGAATGTGAGAAGGAGAAGGAGGAGATTTTTTTGGCTCCCTGTAGGAGCGGAATCCCTAATCCCCAGCCACAGCGTTGCTGAAGCTGTGGCCGGGGATTACACTCCAGGAGAAGTCCCTGACTCTACTGCCCATATTTGGACAGTGACATCAGGGACTGCTCCTAAAGCGGAATCCCCGGCCTCAGCGGCTGACGCTGTGGCTGGTGATTCCATTCCAGGAGAAGTCCCTGACTTCACTGTCCAGATATGGACAGTGACTTCAGGCACTTTTCCTGGAGCGGTACCCTACTCCTGAAACGGAATCCCCGGACACAGTGGCCGGCGATTCCTGTCCAGGAGAAGAACCTGACTTCACTGTCCATATACGAACAGTGACGTCAGGGACTGCTCCTAAAGCGGAATCCCCAGCCACAGCAACCGATGCTGTGGCCGGGGATTCCGCTCCAGGTGAAGTCCCGGCCTTCACTGTCCATATATGGACACAGTGACGTCAGGGACTTCTGAAGCGGAATCCCCAGCGCTATGGCCGGGGATTCCGCTCCAGGAGAAGTCCCTGCCTTCACCGTCCATATATGGACAAAGTGACGTCAGGGACTTCTGAAGCAGAATCCCCACCGCTGTTGTCGGGGATTCTGCCCCAGGAGAAGTCCCTCACTTCACTGTCCATATATGGACAGTGAAGTGAGGGACTTCTCCTGGAGCCATCCCCTACAGGAAGGTAGGGGGGGCTGCCATATATTGGTGGGGACTATGTGAAAGGTGGCTATGTAGCACTACCTACAGGGGCGCTGTGTGTCGCTACCTACAGGGGGATGTGTGGCATTACTTAGAGGGGGGCTGTGTGGCATTGCTTACAGGGGAGCTGTGCGGCATTACCTAAAGGGGGCTTTGTGGCACTACCTACAAGGGGGTTTGTGTGGCACTACCTACAAGGGGGTCTGTGTGGCACTACCTACAAGGGGGGCTGTGGCAGTATCTATAGAAGGTAGTGTGTGACATTATCTACAGAGGGTAGTGTGCGACATTATCTACAGAGGGCAGTGTGTGGCCGAAAATTTCCAAATGAAATTCATCCGTTTGTAAAATGGACAGGGAAAAAAACGGATGCAAAACGGATGCAAAACGGCCGAGAAAAACTGACCAAAACAGCCGTTTTTATTGGACGAAACTCGGACCCTGTCGTGTGAATAGAGCCTAAGCCCTTATGCACATGACAGGGTTTCCCGGCTGTGGTACGGCCATTCATAAAACGGCCGTCACACGGCTGCAGTAGGAACAATAGACCCCTAATGGGGCTATTCACACGACTGATTTTTTGACGGCCCGGGAAACCCGGCCGTCAAAAAATGGGACATGCCCTATTTTCGTCCGTTTTCCCAGCCGCCCGGCTCCCATAGAAGTCTATGGGGCCGGGTAATACACAGCCATCACTTGAATGAGCTCCAAGTGACGGCCATGTCTTCCGTCGCTCGCGCTCTCTCCTTCTCCCCACAGTGCAAAGTGCATGTGAGGAGGAGGGTATGTTTTTTGCTCCCTGTAGGAGCTTCGGCAACACTGTGGCTGGGGATTGGGGATTCTGCTCCAGCAGAAGTCCCTGGCTTCACTGTCCATATATGGACACAGTGATGTCAGCGACTTCTGAAGCGGAATCCCCGGCGATGTGGCCAGGGATTCCGCTCCAGGAGAAGTCCCGGATTTCACTGTTTCCATATATGGACACAGTGACGTCAGGCACTTCTGAAGCACAATCCCCGGCGATGTGGCCGGGGATTCCGCTCCAGCAGAAGTCCCTGGCTTCACTGTCCATATACGGACACAGTGACGTCAGCGACTTCTGAAGCGGAATCCCCGGCGATGTGGCCAGGGATTCCGCTCCAGGAGAAGTCCCGGATTTCACTGTGTCCATTACCTACAGGGGGTTGTGTGCCACTACCTACAGGGGGCTTTGTTCCACAACCTACAGGGGGCTGTGCTCCACAACCTACAGGGGACTGTGTGGCACAACCTACAGGGGGCTGTGTGGCACAACCTACAGGGGGCTGTGTGGCACAACCTACAGGGGGCTGTGTGACATTACCTACAGGGAGCTGTGTGGCATTACCTACAGGGGGCTGTGTGCCACTACCTACAGGGGGCTTTGTTCCACAACCTACAGGGGGCTGTGTTCCACAACCTACAGGGGGCTGTGTGGCACAACCTACAGGGGGCTGTGTGGCACAACCTACAGTGGGCTGTATAGCATTACCTACAGGGGGCTGTGTGACATTACCTACAGGGAGCTGTGTGGCACTACCTACAGGGGGCTGTGTGGCATTACCTACAGGGGGCTGTGTGGCATTACCTACAGGGAGCTGTGAGGCACTACCGACAGGGGGCTGTGTGGCACTACCTACAAGGTGGCTGTGGCAGTATCTACAGAGGGCACTGTGTGGCATTATCTACAGAGGAAAGTTTGTGGCAAAAATTTACAAATGAAATTCATCTGATTTTAAAACGGACAGGGAAAAAACCGGATGCAAAATGGGTCAAAATCGTCCGTTAAAAACGGCAACACGGCCTGGAACGGAATCGGAATGGATGCAAAACGGATGCAAACCGGCAGGGAAAAACGACCGATTTTATCGGCCGACACTCGGACCCCGTCGTGTGAATAAGGCCTAAAAGTAGTTGATGACGCGCCGTGCCTCTGTTCAGCCGGAAGTGCTGGCTGATCAAAGACATGGAGCGTCGCCTCTCCTAGTACACGCCCCCTGCTCCTTCTACTCTCTGATGTAGAAGGAGAAGGGGGCGGCGTTGTTATTCCTCAATCTCTACATGCCCCGATGGTTACATAAACACAGGGCTGATGGGTATACATGACCCTCAACATCCCTGGCTATTATCCCCCAACATCCCTGTATATTACTCCCCAAATTCCTGTATATTACTCCCCACATTCCTGTATATAACCCCCATCATCCCTGTGTGATTATTACTGGGTGTGTGTGAATGTGCAGGGAGCTGGCTGCCTGTGATTACAGCAGGGAATAACCCTGTGAACATAAAGGGGCGTGGCAGTATGCAAATAGCTGTGATGCTGTGGAGGGAGGAAATGCAAGCTGTCTCCTGAGAAGCAGCAAGAGATCATGGGTATGGTGGGTTACAAGACAGGAAACAGAAGCAAGGGTTCTAAACAAACAGAAAGAGCAACAGTGACAATTGAGATCAAACAGAAACTGGTTAGAAGGTTAGTAGGGGTAAAACGGGAAGGCAAACCAATGCTGGGGGACACTGTTTAGAAAATATTTTTTTCCTGGCCAACCCCTTTAGGCTGGATTCACACAGAGTTTTTTGCAGGCGGAAATTCTGCCTCAAAATTCCGTTTGGAAGTTTGCATGCCGATTTTCGCAGAGTTTTTCGGCATAAAACTCTGCGAAATACGCCTTCTCTGCCTCCCATTGATGTCAATGGGAGGTCAGAGGCGTAAACGCCCAAAGATAGGGCATGTCCCTTCTTTCTCCCGCGGGCCAAAAAGACGTCTCCGCCTCCCATTGAAATCAATGGGAGTCATTTTCGGACGTTTTTTTACTTGTTTTTCGGCGCAGTTTCTGCGTCAAAAAACTCGTAAAAAAACTCTGCGTGAACATACCCTAAAGGTATCACACGTCTCATACATACAGTAACATTTTCATAAATGTTCATTTTTCTAATTCTTTTTTCTTTTTTTTTCACAGCGTAATTTTTATGTTTTAGGGTATGTTCACACGGCCTATTTACGGACGTAAATCGGGCGTTTTTGCCCCGAATTACGCCCGAAAATAGCGCCTCAATAGCGCTGACAAACATCTGCCCATTGAAAGCAATGGGCAGACGTTTGTCTGTTCACACGAGGCGTATATTTACGCGCCGCTGTCAATTGACGGCGCGTACATAGACGCCCGCGTAGAAGAAGTGACCTGTCACTTCTTTGGCCGTAATTGGAGCCGCTATTCATTGACTCCAATGAATAGCAGCGCTAATTACGGCAGTAATTGACGCGGCGTTCAAGCGCCTGCACATGCCGGTACGGCTGAAATTACGGGGATGTTTTCAGGCTGAAACATCCCCGTAATTTCAGCCGTTACGGACCCCCGCCGTGTGAACATACCCTTAGTGAACAGCAGTTCCCGCTACGTTCCATTTTTTTCTTTTTTTTTATCTTCTTTTAATATATTATAGAACATAGTAGAGCTGTGTTTGTCATGTAGCACATCCCATTATTATATCGCAATGTGTTATCTGTGGTTTGATTTAGGACGGCAAGTCTATGACTATAAACATAAGAAACGGTTAACTGACAAATTCAACTCTGCTACTGTAAATCTTTGTGTTAGCTGGGTCTCTAGACCGCATAAACACTACATTATCTTAGAGGGTTTGTCTTAATGGACAACCTCCATTAAGAATACATATTTCAGCTAATATCGCAGGGGTAAGATATGGGTGGCCATACAATTCCCCTGCAGCAGATACTTTTGCTTAGTGGTTAAAATGGCAGATTCAACACTGCTACATCTGGGCTTCTAGACTGCAGACACACCTACTACTTTATTTTAGAAGGTTTGAACAAACCCACAATACATGTGATCCAGCTGCCCATACCCACTGTGATCACCTGTTATCGGAGTAAGATGTGAGGGGTAATAATCTCATCCAAATACATTGGCGTATCACGTACTTCAACACAAGAAAAAATATTTCTAGGGTCTCTCTCCTTTGAATATTAGAAGTGACCTTGAGTGGGGTAGGACATAATAGGGCGTATGGACAACCTATAATGGGGAGACATGTTAATGATGAAGTTGTGACGGTGAACAAACGAAAAAGTGCCAAACTATTCTCTGCTGCATCTGTGACTGCAAAATGTTATTGTCCCTTTAAAAATGGGGCTATATATTAAAAACTCTTAGTATACAAGTAGCAAAAGGAAAAAAAACCATGACTGCGGCATCAAGCCTCACAGCCAGCAGGATGATTTGCTTAATGATCCAGCTAATTTAATAGCTGACTATATGTAAAGTAACCCCTGAAGAAAGTGAATAGGAGACATAAATATTACTTGTTTACAACATAATTTGCCCAAAAAAAAAAAATATTTTTCCAATCTTACTAATAGTGTACACTGCTGCCGTCTTATTTATATTGGGTCTTCTTTACACGAGCGCTGCGCATCTCTGGCGTGAAAAACTGCAGTTTTTCACGCCCGAGGTGCATCCGTGCTCAGCGCTGCGGGACACACATCCCCCATAGTTGAGAGTCTATGGAGTGATGCGCGAAAAGAACTCCAATTTAGAGCGAATGGCGTGGATTGTTTTTTGTAAATAAAGCTTATTATTTATACCAAGGAGTTGAGTTGCTTTCCAATTTACTCTGCATTTCGATTCTTCCATTTTTTCAAGACCTCTGTATGCTGCCAATGACTGGAATATTTTACTGTTTACAGGGCACGTGCAGCCACCCAGGGGAGCGTGTGCTGAGAGGATGGGAGTCGTGGTACACGGCTGGTTGTAGTCTATGGTGTAGCTGGTGGCTCCTAGGGACTCTCCCTTCTCCCCCCCCCACTCCTCTTGGGCTGGTGCAGTGATAGGGGGGCTGCAATGATGATGGTGATAGTGGTCTTTCCCCCCGGGGCAACACCCGATGCAATATAGTGTCTCTGGCCGGTGTTGTGAGTGGGGTGCCCGTGATGGTGTACGTTTTTTGCACAGTGGTTTGACAAAAACTCGTCAAAACACTCGTCGAGGCGTTTTTTTCCAGTTTCTGACTGATTGAAATGGCGTTTTGGAGGCAGAAACCGCCTCAAGATAGGTCATGTCGCTTCTTTTTACCGCGACGCAGTTTTTCCGCTCGCGGTAAAAATACTCGTCCGCCTCCCATTGAAATCAATGGGAGGCATTTATGGGCGGTTTTTGACGAGTTTTGCGGAACTCAGTGTGAACAGGGCCTTACACTTCTCTTCAGAGGCAGAACACACAGCTTCTTAGGAGGTGAAGGAATATTGCTGTGGAGTTGTGGTGAAGCCGGTGTGCAGATGAATACTTCTCGGTTTCTTGTCTACATTGAGGCTGTGGTAGGCTCAGCTACCAGGGCAGGCAGGGCTCAGCTCACTAAAGCTATGTTCCCACGCTTAACAAAAAACGGCTGAAAATACGGAGCTGTTTTCAAGGAAAAACAGCCCCTGACTTTCAGACGTTTTTTAAGCAACTTGCGTTTTTTGCGGCGCTTTTTCCAGCCGTTTTTGGAGCTGTTTTTCTATTGTCAATTAAAAATGGCTCCAAAAACGGCTGAAGAAGTGACATGCACTTCTTTTTACGAGGCGTTTTTTTACGCGGCCGTTTTTTAAAACGCCCACGTAAAAAATGCCCCGTGGGAAAGGAACGCCGTTTTTCCCATTGAAATCAATTAGCAGATGTTTTGAGGCATTCAGACTCCTTATTTTCAGCCATTTTTCGGGTAGTTTACACCCCGAAAAAACGGCTGAAAATAGCCCGTGTGATCATACCCCTAGGCTACATTCACACGACAGTGAAAAACGGCCGTGTGACGGACGATTTTTGAATGGCCGTCACACGGCCATTTTCAGAACAATGATGTTCTATGGGTGTATTCACACGGCCGTTTTTTTTTTATCGGCCCGTGAATATTGGCCATCAAAAAATGGGACATGTCCTATTTTTGGCCGTTTTCACGGCCAGATGGCCCCCATAGAAGTCAATGGATCCGTTTTTAACGGCTGTCAATACATGTAACAATCGTTAAAAACGGATCTGTGACATGGGGATTGGCAAGGGAACTACTCGCTGATACTCACTGATGCAGCGCTATGGTTATGGATATAGAGCTCTATGGTTATATGCAGGCTCCACTTCCTTCCAAACACAACAAAAATGCACAATGCTCCCTCTAGTGGCTCCCAACTAGAACCATCACATCCTATTTGCATGGTGAACAGCACATGATGTGGAAAATAACAAAGCCTATAAAATACATTTAGAGAGGAACCAGAATGGTATCTTCTGGGATGCTGCACATTTAGAAGAGGGACCTGTATGAACTGCACAAGGTCAGATTTTTAGCTTGTCAGATGTAAGAAAGAAAGAATTAAAAGGGTTTTCCAGGATTAGAAAAACAAAAATGCTTTCTTTCACAAACAGTGCCACACCTGTCCGTGGGTTGTGTCTGGTGTTGCAGCTCAGCTCCATTAAAGTCAACAGCACTGAGTTGTAGTACCACACACAAGCCACAGACAGGTGTGGCAATGTTTTTGGAAAAAGCAGCCATATTTTTTTAATCTTGCTTAACCTCTTTTAAATTTTTCTGTGCTTGCAGGCACTGAATGACATAAATTAGGGTCCGTGTCTTGACAGGCTGGCAGGGAAGCTGCTAGGGATTGCCCTGTATGTGAACAGAGCCTTAGAAAATACCTCATAAGTACCCCTTCTCTATGAACATTTTTGATGACATTTCTAAATTCGAGCTATTGATCCATAGATACAACCAACTATGCAGATGGTCAGTCCAAGCATTACTTTATCACCACCGTGTGACTGCAACTAATGCACAGATGGTCTATGTCCATACATAAATATACAGACTGACATCTCAGCATCAGAAACATAATCCTTACAGCCAGGATGGCTAAACCCAGGTGGCTCAATATCAGGCCGGGTGTGATATAGCCCTTGATCCTGCTCCATGTCTCCATAATTCGCTACATATACAGTAGCCACACAATTCTAAGCATCATTTCTACTTCAATGCTGATACATTTTTGGTTTTTAAATGTATATGATAAATAATGTAGAGAGTAAAATTTTACTTCCTAACTCGTGAGGCCCCCGCTGCAGGAAATACCACAATGCCCAGCAGCAACTTACCCCTAGTCACCACAATACCTAACCCCTAGTTATGAATAAGGGCCACAACTTGACTTAGGTAATAAAGGTAAGGCTAGGATCACACACACACACCGTTTTGATGCAGTTTTTGTGCCAGTTTTTGGCTCCGTTTTTTGAGCCAAAGCCAGAATTGGATCCACTGGGAACGAAAGGTTTAAAGAAAAGTCTGATTTCCTTACTTTTGTATCCACTTCTGTGTTCGGCTCAAAAACCAAAAACCAAAACCAAAAACTGCCACAAAAACTGCATCAAAACCATGTGTGAACTTGGCCTAATAATAAAAACTACCACCAGAAACCAGCATCATAAGCCCAGAATAGGTTACCGGTTGGTAAGTTGATTCCGGGTGGCCCAAGCTCAACTATCACCAATGTGTCTGTTGCCATCTGTGCTTTGATAATCAACAAACATCACAAAAAGGAAGCAGAACAAGGAAAGTTGAGTAATCAACCAAGGGGAGGGTGAGTGGGCATTAATGATGCAGGGCATATAAAAGAGGCCCAGTCCACTCCTCTGTGGCATAATACATAACTGGGGTGAGGCCACCTGATCCCAGCCATAATAAATGGCAGCTGTCTACTGACTACTATTTAACATGAGTTTAAATGGGATTTGCTAATTCTGAACACCACAACATCCCCAATTATAAGAGGGTGTTCACACTTATGCAACCAGATTATTGTAGTTTTGTTTTCCCCTCTAAAGGATTTCAGTTTGTTTTTCAGTGGAATTGTACAGATCAGATTATAGGTCACATTAAAGGTGGAAAAAGTTCCAAAATTATTCACCTTGTACTGATTTTTTGACATGACGAAAACCTGGCATTTTAACAAGGGTGAGTTGATCAGTTTTTAATGGCCATTTTCTTTCACTGTCGTGTGAATGTAGCCTTAGGCTATATTCACACAACAGTTAAAAACGTCCGTGTGACGGCCGTTATTGAACAGCCATCGCACGGCCGTTTTCAGAACAATGATATTCTATGTGTGTATTCACACGGCCCGTGAATATTTGCCAGAAAAAAATAGGACATGTCCTATTTTTGGCAGTTTTCACGGCCAGACGGCCCCATACAAGTCAATAGATCCGTTTTTAATGGCTGCAAATACATGTAACAACCGCTAAAAACGGATCTGTGACATGGGGATTGGCAAGGGAACTACTAGTTCCCTTACTGGCTATCGGTCGGCATAGTCGCCGATGCAGGGCCGACATCGTCAGGTGTGGTCTCTCGTCTTCACGGGTTCTGTGTACTGACTACTATTTAACATGAGTTTAAGGCCTCATTTACACGAGCGTGTGCGTTTTGCGCGCGCAAAAAACGCTGCGTTTTGCGCGCGCAAAAGGCACTTGGCAGCTCCGTGTGTCATCCGTGTATGATGCGCGGCTGCGTGATTTTCGCGCAGCCGCCATCATAGAGATGAGGCTAGTCGACGCCCGTCACTGTCCAAGGTGCTGAAAGAGCTAACTGATCGGCAGTAACTCTTTCAGCACCCTCGACAGTGAATGCCGAACACAATATACACCAACCTGTGAATAAAAAAAGACTTTCATACTTACCAAGAACTTCCTGCTTCCCCCAGTCCGGGCTCCCGGCCGTTGCCTTGGTGACGCGTCCCTCTCTTGTCATCCGGCCCCACCTCCCAGGATGACGCCGCAGTCCATGAGACCGCTGCAGCCTGTGATTGGCTGCAGCCTGTGCTTGGCCTGTGATTGGCTGCAGCTGTCACTTTGACTGAACTGTCATCCCGGGAGGTCGGACAGGAGTTATCGGTAAGTCAGAACGTCTTTTTTTTTTTTACAGGTTCATGGATTTTCGGCGCGGAAGTCACTGTCCATGGTGCTGAACCAGTTTAACGCTTTCAGCACCGTGGACAGTGACTGTCTCCTGACGTCGCGTACCCGAACATTTTTTACCGGTTTCGGTCAAAACGAGTTTGGCCGAACCCGGTGAAGTTCGGTGCGCTCATCTCGAATTTGACACTCCGTTTGGATGTTTGTAAACAGAAAAGCACGTGGTGCTTTTGTTTACATTCAGGAGTTTGACAGCTCTTGCGCGAATCACGCAGTTCGCACGGAAGTGCTTCCGTGCGGCATGCGTGGTTTTCACGCACCCATTGACTTCAATGGGTGCGTGAGTGCGCGAAAAACGCACGATTATAGAACATGTCGTGAGTTTTTTTCTACGCACACGCGCTGAGCGCAATTCACGCATCGTCTAAACTGCCCCATTGACTAATATAGGTGCGTACGACATGCGTGCAAAGCACGCGCGTCGCACGCGCGTATAATACGTTCGTGTAAATGAGGCCTAAATGTGATTGGGGATGTGGTTGTGTTCAGAATTAGCCAATTATAAGAGGGTGTTCACAATTAGGGTATGTTCACACGGCTTATTTACGGACGTAATTCGGGCATTTTACGCCTCGATTTATGTCCGAAAATGCGGCTCGATAGCGTTGGCAAACATCTGCCCATTCATTAGAATGGGTCTTACGATGTTACGTGCACACGGTCAAAGAAGTGCCTGTCACTTCTTCAGACGTAAATGGAGCCGTTTTCCATGGACTCCATGGAAAACCAGCTCCATTTAACGTCCATAATGGACGCAGCAAAAAGCGCCTCAACATTCCATTACAGCTGAAATTACGGTGCTGTTTTCACCTGAAAACAGCACCGTAATTTCAGCCGTTACGGGCGCTGCCGTGTGAACATACCCTTATGCAAACACGTTATTGTAGTTTTGTTATTTTTATTTTTCTCCTCTAAATGATTTCAGTTTGTTTTTCAGTGGAATTGTAATTGTACAGATTATGGGTCACAGTGAAGGTGGAAAAAGTTCTGAAATTATTCATCTTGTACTGATTTTTTGACATGACAAAAATCTAGCATTTTAACAGGGGTGTGTAGACTTTTTATATCCACTGTAGATTTGTGTAGTCACCAAAAATTGTTACGTTTTTGAATCTATAGAATCAAGAAATCCACAGATCTCTCTATACCTGTTGATGAACTACAAGTCCCAACATAGCCACACAGCTTAGTAGCGTGACTCCCAACATGTGTGTTACAACACGTATATGCTTGATAACATCAGTTTGGATATGCCAATAGAATACTTGTATAACGAATAACTGAATTTTAATTGTAAATATTCATTTGCTCCTGTCTTGGATAGGACAAGATAATTTGTAACTGGAGATGGTAGAATTGATTCTTCAGATTCAAGATTCACAGAGAATCGATAAAGAAGAGATTTATTAGGGATTCACTCGGCTCCATTTGCAACGCAGGCTCTAAGACTAAGGGAATTCTGAGACTTATTGTTCCACAGTAGCTGGAGAATATCCGGTTTAAAAATTCTATAACGCATGGGCTTTTCCCCCTGCAAATTTCTTATTTGATTTTTTTTTATACCAAATCGCAAAAAAAGACAACGTAAAATTCCCAGAATCTATCACCAGCTAAGCCACAGTGATAAATTGCCACCTTAAAAAAAAACGATAGAAAGCCTAATAGCTTATGATATGTGTTAAAAACAAAGGTGTACAAGATACACCTGGACATGCAAGGGTTACGCTAGGTAGCAGTCTTGCCACAAAAATTTTTGCATTTGATTCCTAAGGGCAAAAGGAAAGTAGGGTAGGTTGTCAGTCTGTCCTTGGAAAACGACACATGTTCCCGCTCCCTTCTTTCCGATACTTTGTTACTTGCCTTTAGACAAGCTGAGTTCTTTCGATTTGTTTTAGTAAGTGAAACCTCAGTACACTGGTACAAAAAAAATAAATCCCGATTTAAGGAGGTCACATCCCCGGTGATGAGAGCCACATCAAAATGGCCAGCAGTTCTATTGCTGAGCTTAAATATCCCTATGTGACCTGTCAGATGAAGTCATGTCTCTTCTATGATGTTTCAAAGTACCACACACGGTAGGCATTGATGGTCACAGAATTTCGCATGAGAAATAAGTGCAGTAGGGTGGAGAATAAGCAAGAGGAAAAGGCAATCGCCCCCACCTAATGTGATCAAAAAGCAATACTTAACCAAGCCACTCCATAGGGGCCAACATGACACCGCTGCAAAATGTTTTGTTGTGCTCTTTAGTCTCTAAATAGTTAATATATTCAAGACCGCACTGTGACAAATAAAAGAGTTAATGGATAAGGGGGGCTTCACAGCTGATCCCCCTGAGTTTGTGCCAGTTACGAGATTTTGTAGGATTCAGATCCCCCCTGCAGGATTCAGTGGCCTCCTCCAGCCCAGCTCAGTGAGCAGTAAGCAAGTCTCACATATTGCTCCTTTCCTTGTGCATTCCTAGAGTCTCCAGCAGGGGAGAGCAAGAAAGGGGATTCAAGCCCGGCTTCTTCTGTCTCATACACATTCCCAGTCCCCCTTCCCAGACAGTGCTGGATGCTTATTGTGGATCACAGCTTGGAATGGGGATTGGAGGATGCTAGCTGGGTGTGAAAGAGGCAATCTGTCTGCTAGTCCCCAACTGTAGGACCCCAAGGCAGGAGACAAGAGGCTGAGAAGGTAGGACTATGTATGTGTGTGTGATCTGGCACAGGGAGGGATGTGTCTGTGAATATAGCTGTGTCTGTGCAGAATAGGTGTCTGTGTTCACTTGTATAAGGAGCACATGTGTATGGAAGGCTCAGTGTAGAGCTCTTTCATGGATTTTTATAAGTATATGGCTTTTTTTTTTGGTGCTTATATGTAGAGGCTTCTTTAGATTTGCATGTATATTGCTTGCGCTAGGTGGGTGGGAATGTTACATCCTTTAAAAGTGCAAAAACCAGAGGGAGGTTGAGTCCTAAATTTTTCTGTTACAATTTCTTGTAAAATTTTAAGACACAATAACTTCCTGTAAAGCCATGCAGGGCACCGTGCCACACAACCATGTCTGTATGCCTCAGCAATAGAACACACATTGTGCATGGCAGCAACAGTAGCAGCAGCATATATCCAATACAGCTTGTATGCCAGTCATAAATTCTCTAAGCATGTGCAGGAAAATAATACTGTACTTATAACAGGACCACAGTGCTCATTATAACCAGTCCAATGCTACGGGCACATGTGCCACATAATAAAACGCTACAGTCACAAAATTGCAGCATTTACTGCATTGCTCTAGTCAGCCCTATACAGTATATAGTAGCATGTTACAAATCCTGTAACTCAGTCACACCGTACAATGAGTCACAGCTACAGAACCTTTGTCATACAATCAATATTTTTACAAAAACAACACTATATTGAATGTCTTAATATGTTTGTTACAACACACTAATGCAAAGTTTGCGATGATAATCGCCGTATGCTATACATACGCTGTGTGTCGTCGTTGTATAAATCACAAGACGTTACAATGACAATAACAATCTGTACACAGCACATAGAAAATACACATACAATATACCCACTAAAATACAACACCATCTGTCGATAAACTATAACAACCAGATTATGTGTATAAATAACACAAGATCTGCCATGTGTTCCTGCACTTCAACTCAAACTTTACATTATAATAAACCTGTGTGGTTTAACATATGGCACCTCACATATACTTCACAAATACAAATGAACACAATATTATAAATACCTTGTAGATGTGAAAGCTATTACCTTGATACCTGTTGAATGTTGTAAAGCTGGCGGCTGGTAGCACATTGATACTTTGTTCTTATCATAATAAGGGCACGTTCAGACGTGGCGGAGTTTTCCGCTGCAAATGTTGGTGCAGATTTGGGGCAATTACGCAACGAATCTGCACCAACATTTGCATATTTGACAGGTAATACAGACATTGCAGAAAACACAGCGGACTTGCCACAGATTTCAGTTTTTGCATTGCAAAGTCTGAAATCCGCAGTGAAATTCCGCTTCTTCTCCGCAACAGACAGTGCATGCTGCGGACTGAAAATTCCGCACCGCAGCCTATGGTCCGCAGCGGGTTTTTTCGCAACGTCTGAACTAACTTTCTTCAAAATGTAAAGAAACAAATGTAAAAAACGGCCACTGGAGAATTCCACTGTGGACTGTCCGCAGCGGAATTCAACAGCAATTCCGCCACGTCTGAATGTGCCCTAAAACTTGTAACAATGATAGAAAGTACACAAAATAGAAGACATCTGGGTGGCTGTAGAAGGCATCTCAGTCCTGCAAGTGTATTCTTTCTGGAAAGGAGGCCACCATGTTTTTTCTTAGAGGTCCAAATATTCAGTTTATTGGGAAAAAAAACAACAACAACAACAACAAAACGTATGAATTACAAACAGAAAATGAGTTATGTAGTCTGCTATATATGTGTTAATGACCACTAAGCATACATATTATTTACATCTTAATCAATGGTGCCCTGAGGCTGCTATGGAACCTATGGAGTCGGGAGGTCTATAGCTCAGTAGAGTCCCACTTTCCTTACCCATAGAGGTGATCACAAAGCTTCTTCACTCCACATGTGCCACCATGTTGACCAACAAAGGTGCAAGCAAGCACATAGACCATGAAGGTTTGCTCTCCTACAGCAGATGGGAGGTGGGCCTAGTACCCGACACTTCTTGGCTGAAGTGAAATAGTTGGTGGGTGAGCCAGCTTCAAGGGTGACCCCATGGTGATTTGTGTCCCCTCTCCTCTCTGTAGACCCCTGATCCAAGTCATTCACATAGAAGAACTAAAAAGCAAATCATTGTCATGTAAATATATAGTAAAAATTCATGCATCCTGAAGTATAACACATCGCACCACTCTCTATTAGAGCAAAACATATATGTTTAGGTCCGCTTCAAACACCAGACATGATATTGTAGAGACAGATTACAGATTTGGCATTGCTGATATTGTATTTGACAGTACTGATTACATTATGAGTCTTCAGAAATTCTGCAATATGTGAGACACAACCAACCTTCAGAGGAAGGAATTTGTTAGCATTTGACAAATTACCTTAGAGGGTTACACACTGTTAGGAGTTTTTATTAATTTACTTCACTCAAATCTTCCATTCTTTGATGAAAATTTCACATGTAATATACATACAATATACTAAGAGAGTTGTTACATTTAGGTTTACTATGGTGATTTCCTCTTAGTTTCCTTCAGGACTAATTTTTTTTTTACTAATGATATTTTAGCATCCTGTATCTACACTGTATCAGTAAAAGCTTAGATGGTAACTATCTTCATGCGTAACAAATTCAAGAGCATCTCATTGCCTACCCATGGCCAATTCAGATCTAGTAGGCCCATGCATAGAGGAGCCCCAGCCAATTTGGCCCTTACCCCTTTCCTCAAGGATGGTTTAAGGTTGTGCAGGGCTCCACCTGCCCACAGGCACCACAATGTTGGTAAGTAAAATTGTCGGAGCTTGAACAAGGCTCACGCAACCCTTCACTCTTACAATGGATAGACAGGGGTGTTCATGGATGAGGGGTGTGTTAATATGAATCAGGAATGGTCTGCATTTTGCTTAATTTCCCCTATGAGGCCTTTTGTGCTTATGTCCATCTCTGTGGTGAAACTGTACATGGTCGACTTGCAAGTATTATAATCAGCATTGAGGTATATTAGTGCATTAGCTGTGAAATTGCCCAGTCCTATCTGTTCCCAGCTTAGATTGCTTTCTGTGCAGTCAGAGCTATGTACGTGGAATACTGTTATGTTTGGGTGCATCAGTCAACATGTTGCTTATATATTGTATGGCAGTGGCCACTAGCGATTCATGGTAGGTTATCCATGTATATTATAACAATGAGAACCTAAAACAGAGTCAAAACCACAATATTATAGATAAAATAGTAACCTTATGCATATGCCATTACATTAGCCCATCACATACAGGTGTCTGGCCTCCATTTTTTCCACACTGTGGTAGTCATCCTTGATATTAATATGTGATCATTTATATTCATTGTTGTTTTGTTATGTATTAATAAAAAATTACTATTTTATCTATAATATCGTGGTTTTGACTCCGTTCTTAGGTTCTTGTTCTAATCTATATTATGAGTCATAGCCAATGTTACCAATAGTAATGGGCATCAATTGATTTTGCCCTCCCCCAATATATGATACAGTATTTGAAGCAATTTAATTTATTTTGCATTAATTGTAAGGGGTATTCAGGTTTTCCTCTGTATTGGTTGCGTATATTATAACAATGGAACGACATAATGCATCATTGTATAATTTGTGAGTTTTAAGTGAGCTTATTTGAGAATTTAAGACTTTATTCACGATTTCAGACAGTCAAATCAGTTCCTACCGTTACCTTTAAAAATAGCCGGACTGGATGGAACCAATAGACCAAGACTGACCCATCTAAAAAAAATCCTGTCAGTTGTTTATAATGGATGCAAACTGGCCAGTTTGGTCCCTTTTGGCGCTAAATGGATTCCCATTGCTTAGACATCAGTTTCTCTCTAACTTTAGACCATAATAAAGGAAAAGGTCTTTTTTTTTTTTTTAATGATTTTTTCCTGTTAATTCTTTTTTTTGTGTATGAAAGATCATCTCCAGTCAAAGTCCATTTATATATGGATTACATTACAACTTCTGCCACATGTTTGTGCTTGGTTAGAATACATTTTCTGGGCCATCATTATTATTAAGCTACACAATATGTGGGGTTTAATACAGGGATGTACAATCCATGAGGAAAGACAACGTTTCCCTCATGAAAGGGAAGCTATACACTCACACCTTTATTTTGGGAAATGGGGGAGGGGAAGCAATTTTATTATTCGCCTCAGGCAGCAAAAATGCTGGACCTACCTCTGGCTTAATACTGTCTGGATGCAGGGACAACTAAATTTAAACATACATGGAAACTACTGGCATTAGTATAGACACAATACACAGAAATACCATAATATCTTCAATGTCACATGGGTAATTCTGAAGTTAGGATAACCTGACACAGCACGGACTAAAAAGAGCAATTATTACTTGGCTTGTATAAAATTCTAATCACATGCATTACTTTTCATATTCATTGGTCTATTACATATTCCTGGTGAGGGCACAATGTATTGCTGAACACTGAAATTCAAGGACGAGAATGGTAGGGTCTCTTGGAGAGGGGTCAACACCAATGAAGGTATGGGGATAGGAAAAATGAAGAGGGAAACATCTTAAAATAATATTAACTGAGGACAATTTTTCATTTATATGAAGTTACCAGTTTTCTCATTGGATAATGTTGACTCAGTTTGGACTTTCAATTCTGGAACCATAGATGTTTATTTATAGTTTTTTCTGTATATTGCAGTATGTTAAATCTTATGTTAAGTCTTTCATCAACTACTTTATCCAATGTCTCATCTCCACTTATCCAACAGTCATACAACAGTTAAACCTGAATATTGAAACTTAAGTGAACTTTCAATTTGAGTACAAGGTTAATTCATCTTTGCGTCATTATGAAAGTCTAAACATAGGCATCAGTGATTCATGTGGTTCAGTCAGGCCTGTGTTTACGTCGTCACAATATTCTAAGCATAAGGATCAGTAGTTTGTTGTTATATCATTTTCTGCTCCATTCAATATCTAATGAAGAGATGTAACACCTACTAAGACCATTGGGCCATATGCATATATATAGCGAACTATCTTGAACTGTGTGACTATAAGATATGAACACCTATACAGAAAAACAAACACAAACTATTTTGCACAAAAATATAAGTCTTTATTAGAATACCATACAATAAAAACAATACATAAACGGACACATTACTCACAGCGATGGATTCCCACACAGTCAGGCTTCTAAAGCCTCATTAGAGTAAGGTGCAAATAGTGCAAGGGAGACTAGTATATTAAATCCGAAGTAAAATAGACAAAGAATCATCCAAATATAAAGCATTAGACAAAAAGCAAGTCAAAATATATGGAGGCATACAGACCGGGGCTATGAGGGGATCCAAACCTTGACACGTGTTTCGCACGTAGCTTCATCCGGGGGTTATATGCCTCCTTATATTTTGACTTGCTTTTTGTCTAATGCTTTATATTTGGATGATTCTTTAATATACTAGTCTGCCTTGCACTATTTGCACCTTACTCTAATGAGGTTTTAGAACCCTGACAGTGTGGGGATCCATCGCTGTGGGTAATGTGTCCGTTTAGGTATTGTTTTAAATGTATGGTCTTCTAATAAAGACTTATATTTTTGTGATAAATTGTTAGTTTTGAAGTTGCTTTGAGGGCCTTATATATTAGAAATTCCCCATAAATCACCACATTTTAAAACTGCACCGCTCAGAGTATTTAAAACCGCATTCAGAAAGTGTTTTAACTCAATATTTATTGCCCAGATTCTAAAATTTGTAGAAATATCCCAGATGTTGCTCTAGTGTGGTAAGGGACTGAAACACAGGCCTCAGAAGCAAAGGAGCACCCAGTGGATTTGGGGGCCTCCTTTTGTTTTTAGAATAAATTTTAGGCACCATGTCAGGTTTGAAGACTTCTTGTGGTGCCGAAACAGTAAAACCCCCGCAAAAGTGAACCCATTTTGGAAACTACACCCCTCAAGGAATCTTTCTAGTGGTATAGTTAGCATTTTGACCCCACAGTTTTTTTTGCTGAATTTATTTGAATTCGTGTGTGAAGATGAAAATGTACTTTTTTTCTGAAAAAACTTTGACATTTTTAATTTTTACAAGGAATAAAGTAGAAGGAGCACCCCAACATTTATAAAGCAATTTCTTCAGATTGCGGCAATACCCAATATGTGGTAATACACTGATGTTTGAACCCACAGCAGGGCTCAGAAGAGAAGAAGCGTCATTTGGATTTTGGACTGTGGATTTTGCTGGAATCGTTTTCAGCACAGTGTCGCGTTTGCAATGCACTGGAGGGACCAAAACAGTGGAAACCCCCCTAAAATGACCCCATTTTGGAAACTACGCCCCTGAAGGAATTTTTTCTAGGGATGTGATCACTTTTTTTAACCCCATAGTTTTTTTGGAGAATCTTGTGGAAATCTAGCGTGAGACAGAACATTTATAGGACATATTTTTCAGACACAGAGCATGCAAGTGAAGAAAAGTACCTCAACATTTATTGGCCCATTTGTACTGAGTTCAGAGATTCGCCCAAAGTGGACCAAATATGTTGTGTGGACACATGGCAGTGCCTGGAAGTGAAGGAGCAGCCTTAGTTTTGCATGAGACTCTGAGCCCCCATAATGATGGAAAACCCCCAGAAATGACTCAATTTTTATAACTACACCCCTCTAAGAATTTTTCTCGGGGTGTGATTACTTTTTTGACCACAAATTTTTTATTTTTTTTGCAGAGTCTTGTGGAAATCTGGCATGAAAAAAAAAAATATTTTCAATTTTTTCACAATGTTTCATTTATAGGACAGATTGTTCAGAGCATGCAAGTGAAGAAAAGCACCTCAACGTTTATTGGCCCATTTGTACTGAGTTCAGACATTTCTCCAAAGTGCTCCAAATATGTTGAGTGGACACATCGCAGTGCCTGGAATTGAAGGAGTAGCCTTAGATTTTCAGGGCCCTAGTTTTGCATGATTGGTTCAACAGCCCCATTTGATCTTTGAAGTGACTCTGAGCCCTCATAACGATGGAAAACCCCCAGAAATGAGCCCATTGTGAATACTACACCCCTCAAAGAATGTATCTAGGGGTGTGATCACTTTTTTTGACCGTACGGTTTTTTGGCAGAAGTTTGTGGTAATCTGGCGTGAAAAAGAACATTTTAATTTTTTTCACAAATTGCTTCATTTATAGGACATATTTTTCAGACACAGAGCATGCAAGTGAAGAAAAGCACCTCCAGATTTATCAGCCTATTTCTTCTGAGTTTAGAAATACCCTCAAATTGGCCCTAATCTGCTGTTGCTGGACATATGGCAGGGCCAGAAAGTATTGGAACACCGCAAGGATTTTGAGGCCCTTTTTTACTTTTTTGGGCACATGTCGTCATGTTTGCAAAGGTCTAAAAAATTGTACAGATACTACACGGTATTACAAATACTAGGTATTTATCTAGGGGTATAATGAGAATTTAGTTTGGTATGGGGGATCTTCAATTTTTAAATGGTGAAATGGTTATGGTGAATCAAAGGGACGGTAATTGTAAATGAAAGGGACTATAATTATAAATGAAAGGGACGGATGAAAATAAAAAATTTAAATCCAGAGAGGTGTGGTATATCTGGAAGCACTCCTTTATACACAGTCCAGGGTGGGTGGGACAGGTGTTGCACTGGTATGTTGTGTCTTTTCTTATGCCTCTTCTGGCACAGACACAACACTTTTTCTGGGGCGCCTTTTTTTTCTGTGGGCGGCACTTCACCAGGAAAATGCTGCCCTGGAACTATCCTGGGGACATCAGTACTTGCAGAGGTAGAACTTTCTCCTACCTCTGCCACATTCCCAAAGATATACAAAAAAATGGGACATAGAATATAATTAAAACCACAGAAAAAGGCCATACTCACAGATTAGGTGGTGGGTAAAATACCCGTTCCAAACAGGACGCAACCAGGTCAGAGAATGCTGTTGATGGGAAGTGCCCAGGTGTGTTTAAATAATGATAGCCACTCCCACTAACCTTGAGGGGAGTGGTGTGTTGGGCATGGAAGTAAATGTGTAGTAATAATAAATAATAAAGTACTGTGTATAGTGCACATGTGAGGTATAGGGGACATGACTGAGTGTAGTGTGTAGAGATCAGGGCTGTGAGTGAAACAAAAACGTGAGTGTAGTGTGTAAACATGGAGGCATAGTGTTTGGATAGTGAGGCACAGCATATATCGCCGAATAGCAGCCTATTTATAACGCCCATATTGTAAGAGAGCGGGCTGCCCTGCATGCAGTGCCAAACATCCGCACACCAGGCTATCCCAGCATCATAAGACCTGGGCGCGTCCTGAAAAAAAGTATGTACAATGTAAGTAACCATGAGAAAACATGGGGTATTAGTTGTTGTTTTGGCCAAAAAAACGCAAGCTCGCAATCCACGTCACGGATCCCCACACTTGCGAGTCCCTACCTGGAACTTTTCGTTCCAAAATCTAAGATATACAAAAAAATGGGACATAGAATATAATTAAAACCACAGAAAAAGGCCATACTCACAGATTAGGTGGTGGGTAAAATACCCGTTCCAAACAGGACGCAACCAGGTCAGAGAATGCTGTTGATGGGAAGTGCCCAGGTGTGTTTAAATAATGATAGCCACTCCCACTAACCTTGAGGGGAGTGGTGTGTTGGGCATGGAAGTAAATGTGTAGTAATAATAAATAATAAAGTACTGTGTATAGTGCACATGTGAGGTATAGGGGACATGACTGAGTGTAGTGTGTAGAGATCAGGGCTGTGAGTGAAACAAAAACGTGAGTGTAGTGTGTAAACATGGAGGCATAGTGTTTGGATAGTGAGGCACAGCATATATCGCCGAATAGCAGCCTATTTATAACGCCCATATTGTAAGAGAGCGGGCTGCCCTGCATGCAGTGCCAAACATCCGCACACCAGGCTATCCCAGCATCATAAGACCTGGGCGCGTCCTGAAAAAAAGTATGTACAATGTAAGTAACCATGAGAAAACATGGGGTATTAGTTGTTGTTTTGGCCAAAAAAACGCAAGCTCGCAATCCACGTCACGGATCCCCACACTTGCGAGTCCCTACCTGGAACTTTTCGTTCCAAAATCTAAGATATACAAAAAAATGGGACATAGAATATAATTAAAACCACAGAAAAAGGCCATACTCACAGATTAGGTGGTGGGTAAAATACCCGTTCCAAACAGGACGCAACCAGGTCAGAGAATGCTGTTGATGGGAAGTGCCCAGGTGTGTTTAAATAATGATAGCCACTCCCACTTACCTTGAGGGGAGTGGTGTGTTGGGCATGGAAGTAAATGTGTAGTAATAATAAATAATAAAGTACTGTGTATAGTGCACATGTGAGGTATAGGGGACATGACTAAGTGTAGTGTGTAGAGATCAGGGCTGTGAGTGAAACAAAAACGTGAGTGTAGTGTGTAAACATGGAGGCATAGTGTTTGGATAGTGAGGCACAGCATATATCGCCGAATAGCAGCCTATTTATAACGCCCATATTGTAAGAGAGCGGGCTGCCCTGCATGCAGTGCCAAACATCCGCACACCAGGCTATCCCAGCATCATAAGACCTGGGCGCGTCCTGAAAAAAAGTATGTACAATGTAAGTAACCATGAGAAAACATGGGGTATTAGTTGTTGTTTTGGCCAAAAAAACGCAAGCTCGCAATCCACGTCACGGATCCCCACACTTGCGAGTCCCTACCTGGAACTTTTCGTTCCAAAATCTAAGATATACAAAAAAATGGGACATAGAATATAATTAAAACCACAGAAAAAGGCCATACTCACAGATTAGGTGGTGGGTAAAATACCCGTTCCAAACAGGACGCAACCAGGTCAGAGAATGCTGTTGATGGGAAGTGCCCAGGTGTGTTTAAATAATGATAGCCACTCCCACTAACCTTGAGGGGAGTGGTGTGTTGGGCATGGAAGTAAATGTGTAGTAATAATAAATAATAAAGTACTGTGTATAGTGCACATGTGAGGTATAGGGGACATGACTGAGTGTAGTGTGTAGAGATCAGGGCTGTGAGTGAAACAAAAACGTGAGTGTAGTGTGTAAACATGGAGGCATAGTGTTTGGATAGTGAGGCACAGCATATATCGCCGAATAGCAGCCTATTTATAACGCCCATATTGTAAGAGAGCGGGCTGCCCTGCATGCAGTGCCAAACATCCGCACACCAGGCTATCCCAGCATCATAAGACCTGGGCGCGTCCTGAAAAAAAGTATGTACAATGTAAGTAACCATGAGAAAACATGGGGTATTAGTTGTTGTTTTGGCCAAAAAAACGCAAGCTCGCAATCCACGTCACGGATCCCCACACTTGCGAGTCCCTACCTGGAACTTTTCGTTCCAAAATCTAAGATATACAAAAAAATGGGACATAGAATATAATTAAAACCACAGAAAAAGGCCATACTCACAGATTAGGTGGTGGGTAAAATACCCGTTCCAAACAGGACGCAACCAGGTCAGAGAATGCTGTTGATGGGAAGTGCCCAGGTGTGTTTAAATAATGATAGCCACTCCCACTAACCTTGAGGGGAGTGGTGTGTTGGGCATGGAAGTAAATGTGTAGTAATAATAAATAATAAAGTACTGTGTATAGTGCACATGTGAGGTATAGGGGACATGACTGAGTGTAGTGTGTAGAGATCAGGGCTGTGAGTGAAACAAAAACGTGAGTGTAGTGTGTAAACATGGAGGCATAGTGTTTGGATAGTGAGGCACAGCATATATCGCCGAATAGCAGCCTATTTATAACGCCCATATTGTAAGAGAGCGGGCTGCCCTGCATGCAGTGCCAAACATCCGCACACCAGGCTATCCCAGCATCATAAGACCTGGGCGCGTCCTGAAAAAAAGTATGTACAATGTAAGTAACCATGAGAAAACATGGGGTATTAGTTGTTGTTTTGGCCAAAAAAACGCAAGCTCGCAATCCACGTCACGGATCCCCACACTTGCGAGTCCCTACCTGGAACTTTTTTGACCACAAATTTTTTATTTTTTTTGCAGAGTCTTGTGGAAATCTGGCATGAAAAAAAAAAATATTTTCAATTTTTTCACAATGTTTCATTTATAGGACAGATTGTTCAGAGCATGCAAGTGAAGAAAAGCACCTCAACGTTTATTGGCCCATTTGTACTGAGTTCAGACATTTCTCCAAAGTGCTCCAAATATGTTGAGTGGACACATCGCAGTGCCTGGAATTGAAGGAGTAGCCTTAGATTTTCAGGGCCCTAGTTTTGCATGATTGGTTCAACAGCCCCATTTGATCTTTGAAGTGACTCTGAGCCCTCATAACGATGGAAAACCCCCAGAAATGAGCCCATTGTGAATACTACACCCCTCAAAGAATGTATCTAGGGGTGTGATCACTTTTTTTGACCGTACGGTTTTTTGGCAGAAGTTTGTGGTAATCTGGCGTGAAAAAGAACATTTTAATTTTTTTCACAAATTGCTTCATTTATAGGACATATTTTTCAGACACAGAGCATGCAAGTGAAGAAAAGCACCTCCAGATTTATCAGCCTATTTCTTCTGAGTTTAGAAATACCCTCAAATTGGCCCTAATCTGCTGTTGCTGGACATATGTCAGGGCCAGAAAGTATTGGAACACCGCAAGGATTTTGAGGCCCTTTTTTACTTTTTTGGGCACATGTCGTCATGTTTGCAAAGGTCTAAAAAATTGTACAGATACTACACGGTATTACAAATACTAGGTATTTATCTAGGGGTATAATGAGAATTTAGTTTGGTATGGGGGATCTTCAATTTTTAAATGGTGAAATGGTTATGGTGAATCAAAGGGACGGTAATTGTAAATGAAAGGGACTATAATTATAAATGAAAGGGACGGATGAAAATAAAAAATTTAAATCCAGAGAGGTGTGGTATATCTGGAAGCACTCCTTTATACACAGTCCAGGGTGGGTGGGACAGGTGTTGCACTGGTATGTTGTGTCTTTTCTTATGCCTCTTCTGGCACAGACACAACACTTTTTCTGGGGCGCCTTTTTTTTCTGTGGGCGGCACTTCACCAGGAAAATGCTGCCCTGGAACTATCCTGGGGACATCAGTACTTGCAGAGGTAGAACTTTCTCCTACCTCTGCCACATTCCCAAAGAGAATGGGTTGACCACCTTCTCCTGGTACTCCAGGTATGTCCCCTCCTGACCAGTGCTCCTGTAAATTAAAAAGCAGTTGTAAAATGCTATTTGGATGAAGTACACCGCAAGTTTTTTTGTACCAAAATTTGGATTTCCGCATGAGCATCTGGTCAGAAAGGTCCACTCCCCCCATGAACTTATTATAGGCCTGGATGCAGACAGGCCGTGACGTGGTGGTGGGTGTTGCACCACGCACAGGGAGAAGAGAGCAGGCGGCGTCTTGGATTGATGTCAGCATTAGGACATCCTACTTGTCCCTGAATTTCAAAAATAGGACGCCTTCGCTATGAAGCGCCCTGCTCTCCCCACGCTGCAGGGGTTGGCCAAGAAGGGTTTTTGGGAGCTGTCTCTCTGGTTTTTGCGGACCGTCCCACATGCCACCATTTTTTGCTGCTCATCTGGACGTGCATTTACACCAAGGTGCGGGAAGGGGTTAAAGGATATGTACGCCTTTGGAAAAAAAATAAAAATATTTTTTAATAAAAATGTTTATTTGTGTGTTTGGTGCAACTTTCTAATTAAAAACAATTGTTACTTTTTGAGATACAGCTGCTTTGTACCATGTATACAGAGCAGCTGTATCTAGCACTAAAACCAGTATCTGTCAGGTCAGCAGCACTGATGTCAGCGGGTCCTGCGTGTGATCTAGCTGTTACCGATCACATATGTTCCTAACTTAGATGTGATTGACAATAGGTGGATCCTGAGACATGCAGGACACGCTGACATTGAACCCATCCGTGCTACTCAGATCTCAGCACAAGATACACCTGGTCTGTATACAGGATACAGAGCAGCTGTATCTCAAAAACGAAAAATAATTTTTAATAAAATGTAATTAGAAAGTTGCACCAAACACGCTGATACACATTTATATAAACAAGGAGTCACAATGCTGCATAATATAGAAAAAAGTATACATTTTATTCATTACAGTATCACAAGAGGAAAAATATAAAAACAAGTGAGGATCTAAAACAAGGTCTATATGTGGACCACTCCACAAGGTAACAATGTTACCATGGATATGGTGTAAGTATCAAATAGAATAAAATATAGATGTATGTACCATACAAAAAGGAAAAGCCAATTAGTCATGTAAATACAAATGGTGAAACATTGTAAGTGTAGTACCTCCTGTATTTAAACATGGTACCAAGTTATCACCAAGTTATTGCTAGGCACAGTAAAGTTTTTAAACCTGAAACACAATGGAGAGAAAGTATATAAATCAATGTTAATCACAGATCAAAGAAATAAGACCTGGAATGTAAGTGTAAGCCCACTTGTATGACAAGAAGAGCTTATGTAGCAAACCTTACCCATGAAGGTGGATGTAGTTTAAGTGGTCCACAAGGTGAAACAATGCCCCGACGCGCGTTTCGTTAGTACAGCTTCTTCTAGTACCCCCTGAAGAAGCTGTATTCGTATTTATTGAAATTGTGGCGGAGCTTGGACACTGTGTTGGTTGCACCTAACCAGTTAATTAACCTGTGAGACTTATGTTGATAACATTTATATATACATATATGTATAAAGCACACAAGAAAATTGCGACAGCACACTGCGAACACTAATGTCACCTAAGCCACAAAAAATAAATAAATATGCATTAGTGCTAAATCTACTTGCAATAGGGAGGTTCTTAGCGCACATTTTGATAAAAAATTGTGTGAGCCTACCTGTCACGACAAGGTTGACCTTTATGAGGTGGGAACCTGCGCTGCACATTTATACAGCACAAAAGAAAATGGTGATTGCACACTGCGAACACTAATGTCGCCTAAGTCACTAAAAATAAATAAATATGCATTACTGCTAAATCTACTTGCAATAGAGAGGTTCTTAGCTCACATTTTGATCAAATTGTGTGAGCCCATATATATAGTTTTATGGAGATGCTGATTTAATTTTCCAGCAGGACTTGGCACCTGATCACACTGCCAAATGTACCAATACCTGGTTTAATAACCACAGTATCATTGTGCTTGATTGGCCAGCAAACTCGCCTGACCTAAACCCCTTAGAGAATCTATGGTGTATTGTCAAGAGGAAGATGAGACACCAGACCCAACTATGCAGGCGAGCTGAAGGCCGCTATCAAAGCAACCTGGGCTTCCATAACACCTCAGCAGTGCCACTGGCTAATCGCTTCCATGCCACGCCGCATTGATGCAGTAATTCATGCAAAAGGAGCTTATGCTTAAATAGTGGTATTAATAGAAGATCTTTAAATTTCAAAGAGCGACTGGATTATGTCGGGCTATTTGGTGAATAGGTGTTGGCACCATAGTATTTCTGCACAGAATCCCGTTCTACATTAGCATCAGGGTCGACCCGGCCTACCAGACTACAAGAGGTTCCTCCGTGTCTGACATAATAATGGCCCTCAAAAGTCCATCATAGAGACGACCTCCGTTCAAACTGACTTTGAAGTCAATCTCTTGTCACCTATTTGACCTTATTGATGATCTGTCTTGTGAATGCAATAATAGCAACAAAATTACAATGTAATTAAAATTGAATGTGTACATGGAAGGCGGGCCATCAGAATTATTGTCTCTCGTGGGCCCAAGGAACCTCAGTCCGGCAATGAATGGCATCCATATGTTTAGCAACAAAGAGAGACTAAACATCTGTACTAAATTTGTTTAAGCTCTTACTAATTTGATCATCCACAAAATGGCAAAGTAATAATTCAATTGGGAGTTGTAGCAATTTTGTGCTGGTTTTATCATGTAGACTTAGGCCTCATGCACACGACCGTAAAAACTCCCGTTATTACGGGTCGTAATTACGAATCGTAATAACGGGCTCATAGACTTCTATTGGCGACGGGTGCCTTCCCGTTTTCTCACGGGAAGGTGCCCGTGCCGTTGAAAAAGATAGAACATGTCCTATTTCAGGCCGTAATAACGGCACGGACAGTCCATAGAAGTCTATGGAGCTCTCGTAATGACGGGTGGCTACATGTGTGCACCCGTCATTACGGCAGCGTTGCTAAGCGACGTCAGTAAATAGTCACTGTCCAGGGAGCTGAAAGAGTTAACTGATCGGCAGTAACTCTTTCAGCACCTTGGACAGTGACTACCGATCAGTATAAACCTGTAAAAAATAAAAATATAAGATGTTCATACTTACCGAGAACTTTCTGCTTCCTCCAGTCCGGTCTCCCGCTCGTTGCCTTGGTGACGCATCCCTCTCGACATCCGGCCCGACGTCCTGGATGACGTTTCAGGCCATGTGACCGCTGCAGCCAATCACAGGTCAATCACAGGCTGCAGCTGTCACATGGACTGCCGCGTCATCCAGGGATGTCGGGCTGGATGTGAAGAGAGGGACGCGTCACCAAGACAACGGCCGGGTAAGTATGAATTTCTTTAACTTTTATTACAGAAAGGGCTGTCCCTTCTCTCTATCCTGCACTGATAGAGAGAAGGGGCTGCCGATTAGTGCAGTGCTATTTTGCCGCCAAAAACGTGCCCGTAAATACGGGTGGAATACGGGTGACACCGGACCCATATTTACGGGCACGGGTTCGTAAATACTGGTGCAAAACGGGTCGAATACGTGTGACACCGGACCCGTATTTACGCCAGTATTTACGGGTGGGAAAAAATACGGTCGTGTGCATGAGGCCTAAGTGATCACATTTGTTTGGTAATTGCATTTTGGTACATATAAAGATAGACTGATTCTAACACTACATACACAGGCCTAGACCAAAGTCCAACACAGCATTGGTTTGTATGACAATGTCCCCGATTTAATATTTACAAAAATAAGGTCATTTACTATTTTTTTTATTATTTATTTCCCAATATTTGTATAGTATCAACATATTCCGCAGTGCTGTACATAGAATATATTCACTCACATCAGACCCTATCTATACTTGGGTACACAGTCTAATTTCATTATCTCAGGCTTATGCAAATGTATGTATACTAGGTTCAATTTCATAGGAAGCCAGTTATTTTACTCAAAAAACTAAAAGAAAGTAAAGTATGATGTTGCTCATAAGAACCAATTTTTTTATACAGTATATGATATAAACTTAATTTGCACAAAGACAAGTGGAGTGTGATTACTTGCCGTAGTGTGGACAAGTAGACAACACAATTTATCCAACCCTCTCCGTATGTTCAAGTGTCTTAATAATGATTCATTGTGGATTCTGCCTGTTGGAGAATTCACTATGTTCATTGTACATTCATGTTCTACTTTCACCATCCAATCAATTTATCTAGCATATCTCATGCAGAGGAGTAACGAAGCCCCTTGGCCCCATGCAAAATATCGAGGCCTGAGTGTATGTGCTTCATCTGCACCACCTATAGCTATGACCCCATGAACAACTACTTTCAAATAAATACAAAAATACTTACAATTAGGGCTCATGCACATGACCGCATACAACTTCTGAGTTGTACAAAGACATAATAAGGCACCCATACTAATCTAGGCAGCCATACTGTACTTCTGTATACTTCCAGTTTCATGCAGAGGCATACAGAAGTTTTTTTTCTGACGGATTCTGTATGACAAAAGATGGTGACGTGCAAATTTCTCCGTAATACGGTACTGTACAGAGGCTCCATATGATAGCACACAGAGTGCCTAAAGCTCTGTACCACAGAGCCATAAGCCCTTCGTATAGACTCCATGCATAGAACTAAATTCCCACAACTCAAAAAATATTATCCAATCAGAATCCAATTTTGTTCTGGATACATAATAAAAATAACCCAACTTGTACTTTGGCACCTACATTTTCCCGTGGCGCCGATTTTCATGATGCCCACTGTGCTACACATATGTTTACTCAGCTACTTCTACGTCAGAAAGCAATATTCACTGACAGCTATAAGTGTGTGTATCTGTTCCTAATATATACATCAGAAGGCTCCCTCCAAATTTTCCTCCTATGGGAAAGGTAAGGATTTCTTTATGTTAACACCAAGAAATAATTTACATGGAAAAAGATAATTCTACATAATAATGTGAGATAGACAGCTAACAAAAGAGACAAATCCACTTTCATCTAAGCGCAAAGCATGCCCTGCTTGTAACATCATCTTATTTCTATTAACTGGTCAATAAGTATATAAACAGGGTTTAATACGGTATGACAATAATGTTCTGATATTTACATAGGTGCATATGTTGGTGGCAAGGGTTGACCTTGTTTTGCTGAGGTAAAAAATAATATGCCAGGTGTCCTGTTAATCTGTTTTGCAAACTACCATGAAGATTTATAGCATACACAATGAAGAATCAAATATTATATGTTACACATTTCGGCTAAATGCCAGCCTTGAGCGTCCCTTCTTGATGGCAGTCCAAGACAAGAGAGCCTGATCTCTCCTGGTAGAACCTATGAGTCAGTATAAGGGTTTCTTCACACTAGACTATAAAAGGTTCTTTACAGTTAGAGTACTCAAACTATGGAATAATAGTTTGCGGTAATAATGGCAAATACTATGTTAGCATTTAAAAGAGCTAGTTGTTTCTCTAATGACAAATGGCATTAAGAAAAGTAATTTGGCAAAGAATTATGTAAAATTGTTCTAGAGAAATTGTCCATCTTCTGCATTTGCAACAGTTGGCCATGGGATTTGTGTTTTGCCTCCTCCAGGTCAAACAGCTTGATCTGAGAAAAATAGAACTTGATGAACAAGTGTCATATTTTAACCTATGTAAGTCATTCCTGAGGCCAGTATTCCACAACCAGGGGTTCAGGAGCCCAATGTGGCTCTAGGGCCCCCTGCATGTGGCTGCTCAGATGTGGACAACTATAGATCCATATCAGTTGGTCATAACTTTTATAGATTGTTTTCCCTGTTAATTTTAAGTGTGGCTCAACGCTACCTCTTGTGTTTAAAGTGGCTTACCATCTGCGTTAGGTCATAATCATCATTAATGGGCCATAGCATTGACCAACTTGCATGGGGCCAAACATTGTCAAGCTTTTGCTAACTACTGGAGGATTTTCAGCTTGCACCATCCTTTTTACAGCTTTTCCATTGACTCTTTTGTACAGCTAAAGATTATTAGCCCAATAAAAATGCCCCAACCGTCATTTTTTTTTTTTTTAATGAACCAAGAGCATAAATACTTTGGAGCATTTTTAGAATATTCTTGATAAGCCTATGGTGCCCAGTTTCTGTATTATAGAGCACTATTCCTCTGTTTCCCTACTGTTTCTTGCTGTCACTAGAAGGCCAATCTGTATGCAGCTCCTATTCAGGCCACTATGCATTGTATACAGATCAGTCCCATAGGCCTCATGCACAAGGCAGTGCCAGTAATCACGACCCGTAATTGCGAGAACGGCCGGGGGCCGCGGCCCGCATTTTCGGTCCGTTTTCCCATACAAAGTATGGGAGCACGGCCCGTAAAACGCAAAATATAGAACATGTTCTATCTTTTGCGGTCCAGTTCTACGGCACGTACACCTATCCGTAGCGATACGGAAAGGTGTCCGCGGCCAATACAACCGAATGGGTCCGTAATTGCGGACCGTGTTACGGTCCGCAAATACATAGATTTTTACAGTCGTGTGCATGGGGCCTTAGTGATAGTAACAGATGTGTGGAGGTACAAGGGAATGGTATACCCTGTGCTACAAAATACAGCACTATAGTCCTATCAAGTATAACCTGAAAACACCCCTTATCATTTATGCTGCTGGTTTGTTACAAAAAAAGAAATTTAATGATAGAGGCACTTTAAATTGTATGGCCAATTTCAAAATCATAACTAATTTTAAGCAGGTTTCTCTGGAAAATTGTTGATCTAGAATGAAAATGCATTGGCCACACTACAACATAGGAAAAAAAGGACAATAAATGCTGTACAATTACATTTGATTGCAAAAGTAATAATAAAAAAGTAATATAAAGCTTGTAAGGATCAATGGATTTTTTTTCCTTCAGATGAAATTGTTTATCTTTTCTATGTAAGACGTCCATCAGCCATTTGCGGTCAAGCAGTGATTATGTAACCCGTTCCTATGACAAAATGGCCACCCTTGGTATTTCCTTGTTCTGCTTGAATGGTCGTACGCTTGCTCATGCGAAAGAAAGGCCTTGACATACCGTTAAATGTCATGTTTTAGGGCTTGTTCCAGAGAGATGTACTAAATTGAGGCATTTGATCCATGTTAGTCAAGGTGCTGCAAAGTTTCCTGTTAATCGTTGTAATTTATATTCTTTGTAAAGGTGCTGCAGTCTTCCCCTATGATCTGACATTTAATGTCAGGTCTGGTTTGTGTTTCCCGAGTCTCTTTGTCTGCGAATCGCAATAAAACAAGCTTAATAACCCTTATCTGAATAATACACTGTGGAGCAACATGCTCTGCAGCCGCTGTCTACAATGCAATGACGAAATACACAATTATTTTTGCATATTATAATGTGGCATATCCATTTACTAAGATAAATGGTGACAGATAATTCACAGAAAATAATTTAGCATTGTGTCTGCTTATTAAACTGCACTATGGCTCTATTTTAGGGAGAGTCTAGACATGGCTGAGATAATAGGCCGGGGTCCTGTCTATATACATGTTTTAGAAACCAGGTCAGCACATTGGGTGCTCTTTCCATGCCATTAAACAATTGCCACATTTCTTCTTGTGTAGAAATGTGTGCAGAAGAATGGCTGTAGGGATCATTGAGCATGCTGTTTCCCTTGTGTCTGGATTCTGGGACACCGTTCTGTTCATTAATGATGCAGTGGGATGTCCTAGCTATAACCACAGATGCAAGTCCTGAGGCTACATTTGTATCTATTAGTGCGTAGTGAATTGATGGCATTCGTCTGTGGGCACTGAGAATGGTAAAGGAAAGTACAGTGAAGAGTTATCATAAGTGCCCAAGACTCAATTATTACTTTAATATTAGGTTTTTGCTTGAACGATTGTGGTGGATAATTTGGAAATTATGGAAAGGATGGTGTTCATCTTTTGCCGCAGAGGGGTTGTACTCTATTGGGGATATCAAAAACTCCACCCTATAGAGGCTCTTGCCCCGGTGGACTAGCATTACTATGTATTATATGGTAACCCATTCAATTAAGTAGGCACCATGTAGTACTACTACTACTAATCTCCTCACTAGTCAACTCTCCTGAAATATCTGTTTTAAAGAATAATTGTATTCCCCATAAGATTACAATTCTGGAACATCTTTTCTTAGAACTCTGTGTTTTGCCATTCCTCTGTTATTCATGCTACAAATTTATGAATAAATTGACAACTGGGTGTTACCAATGCCCTTGGGGGCGTGTCCCTATAGTGTCAGTGTCAGGCTGTGCAAGGACACAGCCCTATCTGGTCATGCCCAGTTGTTAATTTATTCATAAATTTGCAGAAGGAAATTCAGAGGCACACTGCAAAGATCATCCAGAATTGTTATTTTATTGGTAATACAAGTATTTACTAAAATGGACATGTCAGGAGAGCTGATAGATCCTCTTTAAGTCTAATGCCACAAAAAGTTTTCACTGTATAGCTTTTTTCGTACTTTTTTTTTTAACCTGAACAAAAGGTAAGTAAATGAATGTCAATTATTCATAGTCCAAAGACCTTTGTTCCTACCCTGTCAATTTTACTGATACAAGGACAGCTTAAAGGGGTTGCCCACTTTCTACACTGCCTTATCGCTAGAAGGGTCTCCCGCAAATCAGCTGATTACAGGTTACCTCGCTGCTGAGATTATAAGCATTTGTGGGTAGTCCACTAAACTCCCCATATTTCTGCTTTTGGACCCCTTTGAGTAGACTTGGGAGAAAAGATCATTGTAAATAGGAGAAGGCACACACATTATAAATGTAAGCTTAACCCCTTCCAGACATTTGTCGTATGGATACATCATGGACAGCTAATGCTTCCCGCAATTTGCCGTATTCATGCCACAAATGGTGGACACCGGCTTAGAAGCTGAGGCGGTGAAACCATCCCCGTGTGTCAGCTAAATGTTACAGCTGACACCCTGCTGTAATGGCGGGGACCAAAGTTAGCTTTGATCCCTGCCAATAACCCATTAAATGCAGCGGTCAAAAGTGATTGCAACATTTAAGCGGTTTATAGCTCATCGCCACCCTGGCAATGAAATTGCTGAGGTGCCCGTGGCTGCAAAGGCAACCAGAGGCCTAATACTGGCCTCCCGGTCTGCCTAGTACAGAAGCTTTCCAGACCCCGTCCGGAGGCATTACCTAAAAGGCTTCCGTAGCCGACGGCAAGATGGCGCCGGCTCAGGAGAGGAGCCAGCATCATCAGCGAAGGATGTCAGCTGTATGTTACAGATGACATCCACCTATAACGACAGGAGCCGGAGTTAGCTCCGATCCCTTCTATTAACCCCTTCAGATGCAGCGATCAAAAGCGCTCGTTGCATCTTAGAGGTTGGTAGCAGATCGGCAGCCCTGCCATGCGATCGCTGGGCTGCTGGCTGCTGCTATGTCAACAGGAGGCCTAACAATGGCCTCCTGCCCTGCTATTACGGAAGCTGATTAGATCCCGCCCGGAGGCAAAGCCTAATCGGCTTGCTGTCAGTGAACGACTGACATATCTAATACATTGCGCTACATAGGTAGTGCAATGTATTAGAAAAGAAAAAAACAGGCAGTTGGACCTTCAAGTCCTCTAGCGGGACTAAAACAAAGTGTAGTGTTAAAAAAGTGGAAAAAATGTGAAAAAAATGTGTTAGTAAAAGTGTCAAAAAATTTTAAAATAATAAAATAAAACACAATCGCCCTTTTTCCCTTATCAATTCCCTTATTATTGAAAAAAAATAAACCATACATATTTGGTATCGCCACATCCGTAACAGCCTGAACTATAAAAATATTATGTTGTTTATTCCACGCGGTGAATGGCGTAAAAAAAAGAAAAAAGGTAAAAAACTGCCAGAATTTCTATTTTTTGGTCACTTTGCCCTACAAAAATTTGAATAAGAAGTGATCAAAAAGTCGCATGTATACAAAAATGGTGCCTATAAAAACTATAGCTTGTCTCGCAATAAAAAGCCCTCATACAGCTCTGTCGACAAAAAAATTAAAACGTTATGTCTCTCAGATGACGACAGAAAAAATACATTCATTTTACAAAAGTCATTTTATTGCGCAAAAAGTTGTAAAACATAAAAAAGTGCTATCATTTTGGTATCGTCGGAATCGTACTGACTCACAGAGTAAAGTTAACATGTAATTTATAACGCATGGTGAACGCTGAATAAAAAAAAACTATGATAAAAATTATCAAAAAGTCGCATTTACCTCAAAAAGGTACCAATAATAACTACAGCAAGGCTCCAATAAGTCAGGAAATAAAAAAAAATATGCGGTTGTTGCAGGCCCGAGGGTAACATTTTCTTTTGTTTCAAGAGGCGATTTATCAAGGCCCTAAAATTAGGGAACAAGGAAGGGTAGGGCCCAAACATATCTGCTGGAAGACGAGGGTGCCCGTATTATACCAGGACATCACTTTCCCAGCAAATTTCCCCAAACTGCAGAGTGTGTAACAAAAGGGGAATAAGAAAGGACATTTATCAGTGCGACACTGGTCTGTGCAGAAAGGATTGCTTCACAGTGTAACACACATCTATGGATTATTTTTTTTTACCCCATTATTACACCACCTTATTATACCCTGATGTACTCTGCCCAGCCTACATATGCCACCACATTATAAACAGAAAACACCAGCAATACTCCAATAAAGCAACTACCAAGCAAATCCACGCTCCAAAAGCCAAATGGTGCTCCCTCCGCTCTGAACCCTACAGTGTGTCCAAACAGCTGTTTACTTCCACATATATGGCATCGCCATACCCGGGAGTACCCTTTTAACAATTTTTGGGATGTGTGTCTCCAGTGGTATAAGCTGGGCACGACATATTTGCCACTGAAATAGCATATCTAGGGAAAATTTTTAATTTTTACTTTGCACCATCAGCAGCACATTATTTTAGGGAACAGACCCGTGGGGTGAAAATGCTCACTACACCCCTTAATAAATGCCTTGAGGGGTGTAGTTTCCAAAATGGGGTCACTTCTCAGGGGTTTCTTTTATTTCACATCAGAACCTCTGCAATTGTGAACCAATACTTTGTAAATACTTTGCAAATTAGGGCTCAATTTCGTATGGTATTCTTTCACTCCTGAGCCTGGTTGAATGTCCAGGCAAAAGATAAGGTCCATATGTAGGGTGTTTCTAAACCCGGGAAACACCGCATAATAATTAGAGTGCTGTCTTATTATTGTGGCACAAGCTGGGCACAACATATTGCCATATCTAAGGAAAAATTCCCATTTTCACTCTGCAACATCGAGTGTACACTAATTTCGGCAAAACACATGCTCACTACTCCCCTAGGTGAATACCTTGAGGGGTGTACTTTCCAAAATATGGTCACCTCTGGGAGTTTTCACTGTTTTGGTTCCACAGAGGCTTTGCAATTCGACATAGCGCCCAGAAACCAATCCAGCAAAATGTACACTGCAAAAGCCAAATGGTGCTCCTTCTCTTCTGAGCCCTACAGTGTGCCCAAACAGCAATTTATGACCACATATGGGGTATTGCCGTACTCGGGAGAAATTGTTTTACAAATGTTGCCGTTCTTCTTTTCCCTTTATTTGTTGATAAAATGCAAAATTTTGAGCTAACTTTACGTCTTATTGAAAAAAAAGTTTTTTTTTTATTTTCACTGCCCAATTCTAATAAAATCTATGAAACACCTGTGGGGTCAAAATGCTTACTACAGCCCTAGATGAATTCTGCATGGGGTGTAGTTTTGTAAATGGAGTCACTTTTTGGTAGTTTGTACTTTTTTTTTCTTTATTTGTTGAGAAAAATATTATTTTTTTTAGCTAAATCTAAAAGGAGGGCTTTTTCTTTATTTCTTGTGGACATTGTTATTTTATTTTTTTAGCTAAAACTACATCTTAGTGGAAAGAAATTTAAATGTCCAAATTCTAAGAAAATTGATGAAACACCTGTACGGTCAAAATACTCACTACACCACTAGATGAATCTCTTGTGGGTTGTAGTTTCCAAAATGGGGTCACTTTTCCACTGTTTTGTTACCACAAGACCCCTTCAAACCTGACATGGTGCCTAAAATATATTCTAATAAAAAGAAGGCCCCAAAATCCTCTAGGTGCTCCTTGGCTTCTGAGGCCTATGCTTCAGTACATTACCATATTAGGGCCACTTGTGGGATATTTGCTAAATCTACAGAACCTGGGCAATAAATATTGAGTTGCATTTCTCGGGAAAAACTTTCTGTGTTAGGCTCGATTCACACTAGCATGTTCGGTCCGTAAAGGATGGAACGTATTTCGCCCGCAAGTCCCGGACCGAACACACTGCCGGGAGCCGGGCTCCGAGCATCATGGTTATGTACGACGCTAGGAGTCCCTGCCTCGCTGCGAGACAACTGTCCCGTACTGTAATCATGTTTTCAGTACGGGACAGTAGTTCCACGGAGAGGCAGGGACTCCTAGCGTCGTACATAACTATGATGCTAGGAGCCCGGCTCCCTGCAGTGTTTTCGGTCTGGGACTTGCGGCCGAAATACGTTCTGTCCATTACGGACCAATCATACTCGTGTGAATCCAGCCTTACAAAAAAAAATGGATTAAAAATGAATTTATATAAAAAACAAATGAAATTTGTAAATTTCACCTCTACATTGCTTTAATTTCCGTGAAACATCTAAAGGGTTAAAAAAAATAATTCTAAATGCTGCTTTGAGTACTTTGAGGGGTGAAGTTTTTAAAAAGCGGTGACTTATTGGGGGTTTCTAATCAGGGGCGTAACTAGGAAAGACTGGGCCCCATAGCAAACTTTTGACTGGGGCCCCCCCTCCCCTGGGTGTCACACAACCCCCCCCCCCGTGTAGATAGTGCCTTTTTTACAGCCCCCCCTGTAGATAACGCCATACAGCCCCCTCTGTAGATAGCGCCATACAGCCCCCTCTGTAGATAGCGCCATACAGCCCCCTCTGTAGATAGCGCCATACAGTCCCCCTGTAGAAAGGGGATGTGGAGGGACATAGGAATAAAAAATAGACAAGAAAAAAACGACAAAAAATCAGAGTCATGATATTAAAATCTACATTGTAGTCACTTAAATCCAGAAAGAACAAAGTATCTCTGTATCAATAGATCCCATCACACTTGCATAGAGATATAAGGAAACCATGCGCTTCAATGTAATGGTAAATTGAAAGTCAGGTGCATGGGAGGAGGAAAGCCATGGGTCCCACACCATACGATAGAGGTGAAATGAGTCCGTTGTTATAGCCTCTAACTTCTCATATATAGCTATATTATTAATTCTGTTAATAACCGCAGAGAAATCAAGATCTACTGTACGCCACTGTGAGGCTATATAAATTCGAGCTGCCAAAATATATATTGGGCAAGCTTAAATTTGGAGTTAGGCATTCGGGGAGGGATAGCCCCCAATAAGCACGTGGGTAGCTGTTTCGGGACCGTAAACTGACATACGTTGGAGATTAAAGTACATAGTTTTGTCCAGAAAGTTGATACTCGGGGGCAAGACCACCATGTGTGGTACACAGCCTCTAAAACAACAGTCCGAGACCATAGGATTGATGGCGTGGAGGGTCACTGGGACATAATATACCCTATGCAACAATTTTGTTGATGTCTCTACCAGTGATACTTGCCAGCTACCCTTACCTATTGTGTCACAGCACTGTCTCCATTGTACAAGGGAGAGTCTGGTACCAATGTCCTCCTCCCATTTAAGCATACATGGTAGTTTAGCATTGGGATGTGGTGTATTAAGAATACTGTATAGCATAGACAATAAACCTATTCGAGAGGGTAAGATGAGTAATATTTTTTCTACAGTGGTGTAGGACATATTTACTTGGGCAGGAACCAACTGTTGCAAAAAGGAGAACAATTGGACGGCCCGGTATTGTTCAGATGTGGGGGGGGGGGGGTAAAGGTGGGGTTAAAATGAGCGTATGAGATCAATCTTCCCTTCCTAATGAAGTCATGAACTTTGGTTGGTTGCTTGGAGGACCACTAGTGAAAATTGGAGCACTGCAGACCTGAGGGGAACCCTGGATTCCCAAAAACAGATGTCAGTGGGGAGTGACGGGATTGGTGACCATGCTTAAATCTGACTAGGCGCCATAGTAGTAAAGAATGGTATGAGGGGAGAGAAAGATTCTTCAGAGTAGTCGGCAGAGGTGCAACCATCCACGAAGAATATGGGGCAAATTGGGCCATTTGCAAGGAGACCCAGAGTGGCGCCTTACCCGGGGGAAGATGTGTTAACAATAGTTGGGCCACTCTAGCTGCCTTATAATATTTGAGCAGATTGGGGACTGAGAGACCCCCAGATTTCTTATGGAACAACATTATTCGTGTCGATATTCTGGGGCGTTTATTGTTCCATATGAATTTAAAAATGTCAGTTTGCAGGGCCTGTAGATCTCCCTTCTGAAGGGGGATGGGAAGGGTTCTAAATAAGTAAAGCAGTCTGGGGAGGGTAACCATTTTAATCCTGTTAATTCTTCCCACCCAGGAAATAGGTAGTTTGGCCCATTTAGCTAGGTCCCCCCTAATGGCCTTAAACAACGGAGGATAGTTACGTTTATATAGGGTATCAAGGGTGGGAGTTAGGGATATACCTAAGTAGGGAAGGCAATATTTTTGAGTGTGAAAACCGAAATTTAGTTCCAATAATTTTTGTAGAGAAGGTGGGACGTTACAATAAAGGGTTTTTGACTTGTATTGATTTATACGAAGACCTGAGACTGCGGAGAAGTCAAGAGCTGCCAACAAATTTGGAGGGGAAGTCAACGGTTTGGTAAGAGTGAGGATCAAGCAAAGAGACTTAGTTTATGTTCCCGGCTTACAACATGTAGACCAGATATATCTGGGTTACATCTAATCACATTAGCTAAGGGTTCCATAGCGAGTGCAAACCATGCGGGTGCGAGGGGGCAGCCCTGCCTAGTGCCTCTCTGAATATGTATAGGGTGAAATTTGGTGGTCGGTAACTTGAGGTGTGCCTCTGGAGTTTTAGAAATAGCCTTCACAGCTTGAAGAAAAGGACCCTTGATACCTACTTTTTCCAGCACTTTAAAGAGGTATTCCCACGAAAGGCTATCAAATGCCTTTTCGATGTCTAAAACGAGAAGGACCATTTGAGACTTACAGGTATTAGCTGAGTGAATGTTTTTAAGGATTTTCCTGACATTGTCAAGGGCTTCTCGTTCTGGGATAAAACCCACCTGGTCTCTATGAAGTAGTTGAGATAGAAACCTGTTCAATCTCCGGGCCAAAATTGAAGTGAATATTTTGGTGTCTATGTTGAGTAAGGAGATCGGCCTATAGTTACCTGGCATCAAGGGATCCTTTTGGGGTTTTGGAATAACTGTTATCATCGTGGAGAGGAATTCGGTTGGCATGGGCTGGCCCATCATTAAATCAGTACAGAAATTCAAAATATGGGGAGCTAAATGTTGGGAATTTTTTTTTATAGTATAGAGCTGTGAATCCATCTGGTCCCGGGGCTTTTCCTAATTTAAATTCTTTAATTGTAAATTCATTTTCCTCAATAGAAATCTCAGTGTTTTAGTGCATTAATATTGGTTTGGGACAGTTGAGGGATATTGATAGTTGCCAGAAAATTTATTGGATTATTTCATTTAAGAATATTGATGACGTCATTATGTGGTTGATCATCCAAGATAAATTCTCCCATAGAGGTGTGTAATAGGGTTTATGATTGGGATTATGGGCGGGGACCACAGGCATGAAGGGTTGGGCAGGATATGATGCAGGCCCGAGGGAAGGAGTTTTGTCGGGGTTAGTACAGGAGGGTGTTGTGTGCAGGTGTCATATCATGGTCAAGTATTATACCATTCGTGGTACATGAACTAATTGACATAGGCATCAGCCTATTATGTACACGTCCATGTGACCTGGATTCAGCCTGATTATACATTTTCCTACTATGACAAAGACAGTTTTGCAATGATAAACCCAGTTGGACTAACACATGGTTTAAAGCTACATTGCTGTCAATGCTTCATTGCTGTTTTAGGGGAAAATTGACATTACTTCACTTGGGTTTTTTCTACATTTGGCTTTTTCCTAATAAATTTTAGTGTTCACATAGATCTGATGGAGGAGCTGATGCTTGAGCTATAGTGAAATGGGGTAGGTGTTTAGAAGATGGGCCATCCAAAACTATTAATGCTGTGCTAGTTTCACACACTTGTTGAAGTTCTGAATATTGCACTTGGGATATGGAAACTCGAACTGGAAAGTATCTAGAGGCCAATTTCCAAGGATTAATTATTAGATTATTGTGAAATAATGATAAGGGATCCACGTAAATTATAAATGTTTAGCATTTGCTAAATTGACACATGAACATCTAGCAAAACAGAGGCAGGTATGTAAAATCACTGGATTTGATACTAAATTGAGATACATATAGATAATGTGATTGTATTGACATCCCTTCATCAGTGGTTGCCTAATGACAACCCTTTGTGTAAACCGGCCTATAGTTTTGGGACTGCTGAGAATATTGATTTTAATTCTTAATATAATGTCATCATTCTAGGCAGTGTAATGAGCAAATAATAATGAACTTGTGTTTAACAGAAGGAATAGAAGAACTCTAATGTTTGCCTCTAACTCTCTCTCCTAGGAATCTATGTATTATCTATTATCTATTATCAATCCACCAATATCTATCTGTCTGTTTTTATCTATCTATCTATCTATCTATCTATCTATCTATCTATCTATCTATCTATCTATCTATCTATCTATCTATCTATCTATCTATCTATCTATCTATCTATCTATCTATCTATCTATCTATCTATCTATCTATCTATCTATCTAATCTAATCTATCTTCATCTAGCTATGTATCTATCATCTGTAGCTCATGTTAAAGATAATACATTTTATATACTGTGGTTTCCTGCATTTTGCTGCAGTCCTGGTGACACTTAATATGGTGCTTTGTAACTGTTAGCGTGCCCTCTCTGGGATTGGCACCTTTGACCTCTCTTTCAGTAGAAAGGGCAACAAGATTGCATACTGCATATCTTCCTGACTGACATAAGAGAACATTGTAAGCGTTTAGGCTGCCATAGAAGAAAAGCAATTATACAGATTTCCTAAAAAACAACAACGTGTACCATAGTAACTTAGCTACTACATAGAATTTTGGGGATAATTTTATCAGAGATGATATTAGTCTGTTCGTAGCATAAATCTGAGTACTGTTCAGGTTTCCGCTAAGTGAAGCTCCACTTTTTGGAGTCATTTTAAGAACTCCTACACGTGGTTGTGTTACTGTAATACGGATCCAATTCTGTACTTTGCTCTAAACATATGTCTCATGCATGAAGCCATAATGCACTCATTTGCATGAGCCCTAAATAGTATATGACACATGGTTAAAAGTTTAGGTACGTTACTTCTAATCAGTGGGGACATCCCCACCATTGCTAACTGATACATAAAATGTAGAATACAGCAAAGCAGTCTCCGTAGACAATCACTAGAAGTAAAATGAAGATCTTAATGAGATCTGGAATGCTCAATTAGTTGAACTTGATGGACATACGAACTATGTAAGGCCCCATGCACACGACCGAATTACGGATCCATTCATTTCTATTGGCCACGGACACCTTTCTATATTTTTACGGATGGGTGTCCGTGCTGAAAAAAATTATAGAACCTGTCCTATTCTTGTCTGTAATTATGGCACGGACTCTCCCATAGAAGACTATGGGCGCCTCTGTAAATACGGACAGCTATGGATGTTGGTGAACTTATTTGCAGTCGCCCTCTTTTTTTACGGTTTCCGTATATTGGGATCAAATATGGATGCACTAAGGACCGTATTTGCGGATACTTTTCCGTATATACGGTTAAGTTACGGACGACTATGGATCCGTATTTGCGGACAGTATTTACAGATGGATAAAAATATGGTCGTGTGCATGGGGTCTTACTATGTAACTTATGCTCAATGACGCTCTCATAGAATGTCCCTTTTCAACAGCAGCTTAGGTGTGATGCAGTTGGCCACACGTAGTCACCGAGATCTTTAGCGTGTTTCTGGAATTAATAGATCTGTTCCTCAGGGGATTTATCATTAGAGGGCCCATGGCTGTGCAAGGCAATGTTAACTGCCAGCTTTGGACTCGGAAGCAGTAGAAAAGCTTTCCCTAGTGTAATAAATTCTACTTCACCATCTGGCAGTGTGATAATGTGGTGGCAAAGAGGGATAATGGGTGACTGTTTTCGTGGATTGGTCTTGGCTGGGCTCCTTACTTTGTGCCAACACTTTGCGGAAGGCTTTTTTACAGCATGACAATACCTCCACAAAACAAGTCACAAAAAATAGTTTTGTGTGATAACTTGATGGACCTACACAAAGTCCTAAACTCCACCCCACTGAGCACCCTTGAAATGAATTAGAAATCAACTGTGAGTTACATTCAGTGGCAATCTCACAAATTTTTTAGTAGCTGAATGAATGTGAGTCCTACTCGCCTACGTCCACTTTCACACTTTTCATTCTGATTCACACAAAGCCACCCAACAGGGGCAGAGGCAAAACACAGAAAAACAAAAGTAAGCCCTAAAGAACACTTAACTTTCAAATGTAAATGGTGACCTGAGTGTTTACATTGGAAAAATTGCAGTAAAATGCAACAGAGAGGGGGCCAGCTTCTTTTTAACAGCTTTGGATTGAGATGGTCAACAGAATATAGATGTGATGTTTGGATGTCCGATTACCACCAGCAATACCTCAGTATAATGTTATGCCACTTTTAGCATAGTTATCCTATGATAACCTGTATCCTGATGCTTCTGTGTATTTTCTGACAGCGTGTTGCCTTTGACAGTCCATTTAAAGTATGAAAATTGGCATAAACAGAAGCCTTCATTTTTCTGTTAGGTCTGACATCAACCTTGAATATTATTATGAAAACATCCAAGGCACTGTACTCAGGGCTGCTCTTAAATTATATGATGCCCTGTGCAGTACCTTCTTTTGAGACCCCCACCCCATACGGTGCATGCATAGACAGTATGATGCCCACATAACACTACCATACAGTTAACTATATTTAGTGATTCCACCAGCATGCAATTCAAAAATAACAATGTCTAAGTAGCAGTACCACGCAAAGCCAAAATAAATACCATAATCGTACAGTGCTCAAATAATGCCCACATACATTGACCAAATAAGAACTCCGTACATAAATTAATCTAAAAATGTCTATACAAAGTCGAAATAAAACTACTATACAATTAATATTAAAATTGTTGGTGGATGCCATCCTTGGTTGAGAAGTCATCTATGGCACCTATTTCAGCAGGAGTGGCTGATACGCCACATGCGACCACAGAGGATGCACACCAGTAAGACCAGTGCTGACTGTACTGTACATATTCAAAACATTATTCCAGTATATAATGCAATTATCGACTTGTTATTAATCTTAGGCAGTTTTTTTTTAATGTATCCGTACGTCTGCCAGGGTCGAGATATATATTCTCGTAGCTTGTGTAATAAAGCAAGTGTGGCCTTAGGAGAAAACCACTTAAAATGCAGACCTGGTTTCATCTTTAACATTATCATTTACATTTCTTTACTGGAATAATTCTTCGTACCTGTATATGTTATAAAGCTATTGCAGGCATCCACAAGTCTTCGTATGCAGTTTCCCAGGCTTAAGATAATGAACACTTCCTAGTCTTAATGAGTGGGTGGTATAAGGATTGTTCATGTAGAAAAATGCTTTTCTCTAGTGACTGTAGTCGACTCTCTTTCTCCTTTTGTTAGGGTATATGCCTTATCAGTGAGTGTGAAATTTTTTAATGAGGGGGTAACTGTAAAGTTTATGAATGAGTAGCTAAATAAAAGTAATGACTAGTTTAAGCCTGTGTCTCCAATGGCTACTTTCCTTAGCGACACAGTTGCTGAGGCAAATCACCCAAAATACAAAGATAACAGATTCGATGAGCTGTGAGAAAGAAATTCTTAAGTACTACTTGCATACATGGCGTTTAGTATTTGTGTAGGCTGTCCTATTCATTTGTCCATATAGCACAACGTAAATGCTCATACTATTTCATCTGTCATTGTAATTTGCATTGCAATTAGCAGTTTTTTGTGCTTTTGATTATATTATGACAGTTACAACCCTTAGGCTACGTGCACACAGGCAACTGGGGATCCACCATAGAAACAGGTACAAGTGAATAATGTATGAAAAGGTAAGCTCATACACGAGGCCAGCCTTAGGGGCATGCGACCTATGCCGTTGCACATGGTGCATCACTCCAGCAGGTGGAAGGGGGTGCTGTGCTGGCTCCAGTTCCCCACTTCTCAGTGGCGTCGCTACCGATGTAACAGCTATAGTGGCTGTTAGCGGCGACACCGGGCATGAGGGTGCCCGTGATGCCCGTTGGTACTGCCCTCCCCCCCATGGCCGGTGGCGCCGCTAGCAGCCACACAGTGCAGGACAAAGCGCCTGATGTCTCTGTCCATATATGGACATTGACATCAGGGGCAACTCCTGAAGCGGAATCCCCGTCCACAGCATTGTGAATGCTGTGATTGGGGATTCCACTCCAGGAGAAGCCCCTGACATCACTGTCCATAAATTAACAGGGACGTCAGGGGCTTCTCCTGGAGTGGAATCCCCGGTCACAGAGTCTGCAATGCTGTGGACGGGGATTCCACTTCAGGAGTTGCACCCGCTGTCCTTGTCCATATATGTACAGAGATATCAAGCGCACCATCCATAGCGGAATCCCCAGCCACAGGGGGATTCTGCTCCTTCAGGGAGCTACAGTGGCACGATCTACAGGAAGGGGGGTGCTATCTAGAAGGGGGCTGTGTGGCCCTACCTACAAGGGGGCGTCTGCCACTACCTTCAAGGGGGCTGTGTGGCACTACCTACAAGGGGGCTGTGTGGCATTACCTACAAGGAGGCTGTGTGGCACTACCTACAGGGGGCTGTGTGGCACTACCTACAAGGGGGCTGTGTGGCACTACCTACAAGGGGGCTGTGTGGCACTACCTACAAGAGGTCTTTGTGGCACTACCTACAAGAGGTCTGTGTGGCACTACCTGCAAGAGGTCTGTGTGGCACTACCTGCAAGCGGTCTGTGTGGCACTACCTGCAAGTGGGCTGTGTGGCATTACCTGCAAGTGGGCTGTGTGGCATTACCTGCAAGTGGGCTATGTGGCATTACCTGCAAGTGGGCTGTGTGGCTTCAGGATCATGCCGGCCCTACAAGGGGGGTCTGTGTGTGGCAGCCAGGGGAGGGGGACAGTATTCTGTGTCCATCCACACGACGCATAAAAATTCAGAGCAGAAATTGGCCTCCGGTGCTTATTTTTCGTTCCGCAGCACGTCCACTCCTGCTGCGGAAAGTGGACTGAATTGCTGCGTTTTTCAGAGGAGATGTCACCACCATCCCAGCAATCAAAAAAGCAGCAAAACATGCACCATTTTCTGCAGTAAAAAATGCAGGAACTGGTGAGTTTTTTCCGCAGCGGAATGTATGCTACTTTTAACGGAATTGCAGCAGAAATTTTCTGCAGCAATTCCGTTACATGTGGAAAAACCCTTCATCACACATCGTGCCTCACATCAAAAAATGGAAGAACTTTTTTTTAATTATTATTGTTGGCAAAGTACCGTTTTGGTATAGAGAATCGCAATACTACAAAAAGTATCGGTATCGAAGTCAAAATTCTGGTATCGTGACAACCCTAGTAGGGGCACTACAGGGAGCATACTGCTGTGTGGGCACAATAAGAGGACAAAATACCATTTCCTTGAAGGGGTTATAATATATTATTATATTATTAAATGTTATTATTATACTGTATGGTGGGCACTAAAGGGGCATTATACTGTTGGGGGGGCATTATAATTTTTTATAGGGTATTTTTTTATGATTGGGTGGGGCACGGAAAGATTATTTTGCATGCGGTGACATCTATCCTAAGGCTGGCCCTGCATACAGAATCTGCTGTGAGCCAGAGTTCAATGTGCACATTATTCAGTACAACTAACAACCATTTTGTTAATTCTATTCATGGACATCTCATGGCTTTGTGACTGTCACCGTTGAAACAAAGAAGCTAGGAAATTCTGGGACACACTTACTTATTAAATGAATGAACATGGTCAAGTATTAACTGTTTTAATCATGTGAGGATAACTCGGCCAGTTGTTTCATTGTCACCTCTGCATTTTTCCTATGTGTCCCTCCTTTAGATGGACAATCTTTATTTTACCCAATTCCTTTGGTTGCGCTTTGCTCCAGAAGTGTACCTGTACTACGTTGCTATAAAAAAAATATTTATTGTTCCAAATTGCATACTGTATATGTTCACAAGTTATATCATAGCTGTCGACTGATCTGGAACATACCATTTTGTATATGCATTTGCTTTTCTTAACCGCTTCCCGACCGCCGACGTTAATTTACCGTCAGCGGTCGGGAAGCGGTTCAGAAAAGCAAATGCATATACAAAATGGTATGTTCCAGATCAGCTTGCTGGGCTTTGTGCAGCGCGGTAAAGGTGCTCTCATCAGGGCCTGATTGGTTGAGGTCCCAATCATGTGATTGCTATGATAGCCAATCATAGCGACCACAGGAAAAGTTTGTTGTAGTAACAAACTTTCCCGGCACTTGATGTTTATAACTTTCTCTCTCCCCCTGCCTCCTGTCAGTGTGAGTTCGGAGGAGAGAGAAGACAGTCAAAAAAATCACAGCTCCCCCACACAATTAACCGCTTCTCGACTGCTCACTAAATTCACGTCGGCGCTTGCTGGGCTCTGTGCAGCGCAGACGTGAATTCACGATGGGTGTTATCAGCGTGATCGGGTGTCTCAGAGTAGTGCTGACACCCAGATTGCACTATTAACAACGGCCTCTAGTCCCAGAGACATGGTTGGGACCTGATTGGTTCAGGTCATGATCATGCGATCACAGGGAAAGTTTGTTGCTAAAACAAACTTTCCTGGGGACCGATTGCGGGTGCTGCCGTTGGTTGTCTTAGCAAAACCGGAGGCCATACAACGGCCTCCGGGTCTGCTATGCGCGGAAGCCCATGAGGGACACCTGGAGGCTGGTCGTCATAGGTTTCCTGTCAGTGTGACTCTCAGAAAAAAGAAAACATTAAAAAAAGTGCACATACTTGGTATCACCACGTTCGTAACGACCCAAACTATAAAACTATAATATTATTTTTCCCGCACGGTGAGCACTGCAAAAAAAATCAATGCCAGAATTACTATTTTTTTTGGTCACCACCCCTCACAAAATATAGAATAAACAGTGATAAAAAAGTCGCATGTACCCCAAAATAGTACCAATAAAAACGACAACCCGTGCCACAAAAAACAAGCCCTTACACAGCTTTTTTTGACTGAGAAATAAAAAAGTTGTGGCTCTCAGAATATGGTGACACAGAAAATTAATTATTTTATAGAAAAGTGATTTTATTGCGCAAACGCTACAAAACATATAAAACACTATATATATATATATATATATAGTATCCCCGTAATCGTATCGACCCGCAGAGTAAAGTAAAATGTAATTTACTGTATAGCTAACGGTGAACACGAAAAAAAAAAGACAAAAAATGGAATAAAAAGTGATCAAAAAATCGCATGTACCCTAAAATTGTACCAATGAAAACTACAGATTGTCCCGCAACAAATAAGCCCTCACACAGCTTAGAAAAAATAGAAAAGTTCTGGCTCTCAGAATATTGCGACACTAATTGTGCAGTGTTCCAAAAGCAAATAAGATTGGGCACTATTTATCAGTACGACATCCGCCACATATCTATGAATTATTTTTTATTTACCCCATTATTATACCCGCTCATTATGCTCTGATGTACTCTGCACAGATTACATATGCCCGCACATTATAAACTGAAATACCAGTAAAACCCCAAACAAAACTACTACCAAGCAAAATTTGTACACCGAAAGCCAAATGGCGCTCCCTCCCTTCTGAGCCCTACAGCGTGCCCAAACACCTGTTTACGTCCACATATATGATATTTTATATTCGGGAAAACCCGCTCAACATTGTATGTGGTATTTGTCTTCAGTGACACAAACTGGGCACAACATATTGTGCACTACAGTGGCATATGAGTGGAAAATTGTCATTTTCACTTTGCACCATCTGCTGCGCATTAAACCCTTCACGCACCACGACTTAATAGCATGTCGTGGTGTGGGGGGTTATATATAGAGCGGGCTCACGCGCTGAGCCCGCTCCATGTGCTGCAGGTGTCAGCTGTGTATTACAGCTGACACCCGGGACTAACGGACAGAAACAGTGATCGCGCTGTTACAAGAGCCTATAAAAATGACATTATACCGTATTGCAGTGTATTGTACCAGCGTTCTAATGATCGCTCGGTTAAGTCACCTAGGGGGACTAATAAAATGTGTAAGAAAAAACTAAATAAAGTTATTAGTGAAAAAAATATATAATATATTTAAAGTCCAAAAAAAAACCCTTTCCCATTTTACCTCTAAAGTAATGTAAAAAATAGAAAAGTAAACAAAATTGGTATCGCTGCATCCGTAAAAATCTGAACTATTACAATATACCATTATTTAACTCGCACGGTGAACAGCGTAAAAAAGAAAGAATTTAAAAATCGCTGTTTTTTGGTCACCTTAGCTTTTAAGAAAATGTAATAAAAAGTGATCAAAAGGTTGTATGTACCAAACAATTGTACCAATAAAAACTACAGCTCGTCCCGCAAAAAATAAGCCCTCACACCGCTCAATCGACGAAAAAACAAAAAAAGCTATGGCTCTTGGAATGTGGTGAAGAAAAACGTTTTATTTTTTTAACAAATAGTTTTTACTTTTGTAAAAGTAGTAAAATATATGAAAAAACTGTATAAATTTGGTATCACCTTAATCGTATTAAGAAATTTAATTTGACATTTTTACCGTACGGTGAAAGCCGTAAAAACGAAACCAAAAAAACTATGGAGGAATCGCAGGGGTTTCCCATTTCAGCCTGCAAAGAATTTTATTTTCAGTTTTCAGTACATTAAATGGTGTCACTAGAAACTACAACTCGTCCCGCAAAAAATAAGCCCTCACACCACTCTACTGACGGAAAAAGAAAAAAACTTTATGGCTCTTGGACAGCGGGGAGGGAAAAACTAAAATGAAAAAGGAAAAAATGGATCAGTCCTGAAAGGGTTAATTAATTTCTAATGAAAAAACATTTATGATAACGTGGGGTATTGCCATACTTGGGAGAAATTGCTTTAATAACGTTTGGGTGCTTTTTCTCCTTCATCCTTTGTGAAAATTAAAAAATTCAACATTTTAGTGGAAAAAATGTTGATATTCTAATAAATTCTGCAAAAGAGATGTGGGGTCTAAATGCTCACTATATCCCTAGAAAGATTCCTTAAGGGGTGTTGTTTCCCAAATGGGGTCAGTTTTGGGGTGTTTCCACTATTTTGGTGCCTCAGGGGCTTTGCAAATGCAATATGGCACCCGAAAACTATTCCAGCTAAATTTGAGCTCCAAAAGCCAAATAGCGCTCCTTCCCTTCTGAGCTCTGCCGTGGGTCCAAACAGAAGTTTATTACCACATATGGCATATTGCCGTAATCAGGAAAAATTGGTTTACAAATTTTATTTTATTTTGTTCCTTTATTCATTGCAAAAATAAACATTTCTATGTTTTTTCAGAAAAAGTCGATTTTTAATTTTCACAATGTAATTCCACTAAATTCAGCAAAAAACTTGTGGGGTCAAAATGCTAACTATATCCCTCGAAATTTTCTTTGAGGGGTGTAGTTTCCAAAATGGGGTCACTTTTGGGGGATTTCCACTGTTTTGGTCCCTCCAGGACGTTGCAAATGCGACATGGCCCTTAAAACCATTCCAGTAAGACCTGTGCGCCAAAACCGAAATGGCGCTCCTTCCCTTCTGAGCCCTGCCGTGGGTCTAAAACTTCAGAATCTGGGCAATAAATATTTCCCCTCTACATTGCTTTAATTCCTGTGAAAAGCCTAAAGGGTCAAGAAACTTTCTGAATGCGGTTTTTAATACTTTGAAGATTGCAGTTTTTAAAATGGGGTGATTTATGTGGTCTATCTAGTATACAAGGCCCTCAAAGCCACTTCAGAACTGAACTGGTCCTTGAAAAGTAGCCATTTGAAAATTTCTTGAAAATGTGAGAAATTGCTGCTAATGTTCTAAGCCATGTAACGTCCCAGAAAAATAAAATAATGTTCAAAAAACTATGCAAACATAAAGTAGACAAATGGCATATGTAAAATAGTAACTGTTTTGTGTGGTATTACTATCTTTTTTACAAGGAGATACATTTAAAATGAGAAAAATCATAATTTTTGCAAATTTTCTTTGAAAACATTTTGGCGTTTCTCACAAATAAGCAATACATTTATTGACCAATTTTTTCCACTAACATAAAGTACAATATGTCACGAGAAAACAATAACATAATCGCTTGGATAGGTGAAAGCATTCCAGAGTTATTACCACATAAAATGACACGTCAGATTTGAACAAATGGGGCTGGTCCTGAAGGCCAAAATGAGCTTGGTCCTGAAAGGGTTAAATCATTTTTTTAATTTTTTTTTATTTTAAACATTACATTTTTATTGAAAATATAATAAATTTTTCCATAGAAATGTACATTCACACTTATATATATATAGTTGAGGAATACATGAATATCAGGAGAACTATTGAGATATTAATCCCAAAGGTTAAAATTTTGCACAGTTAGGTAGTATGTATCTTAATAAGTACATTTAGTTGGATAAAACAAAAGAAAGGAAAACAAGATGACAAGAACTTTGTTTCCATGGTATATCACAAATATTTGAATTCCAAAAATTATGTCACATCGGAGAGGTTTGTTAGTGCGACTTCATAAGCATTTAGATCTTAGGAGAAATTGTTGAACCGTTGTATTTACTCCTGAGAGTCCTGAGTAAAGTATTCCATCTTTTCTGATACAAGTCTGTTTTTTGAGCTACTGATGCAGCCTTAGGCTGGGTTCACACGACCACATTTACGTCCGTAATGGACGGACGTATTTCGGCCGCAAGTCCCGGACCGAACTCAGTGCAGGGAGCCGGGCTCCTAGCATCAAGGTTATGTACGATGCTAGGAGTCCCTGCCTCGCTGCAGGACTACTTTCCCGTACTGTAACCATGTTTTCAGTACGGGACAGTAGTTCCACGGAGAGACAGGGACTCCTAGCATCGTACATAACTATGATACTAGGAGCCCGGCTCCCTGCACTGAGTTCGGTCTGGGACTTCCTGCCGAAATACGTCCGTCCATTACGGACGTTAATGTGGTCGTGTGAACCCAGCCTTACATTCAAGCCAGCAATTATCATTCATATCCTTATAATATCCTGTGCTTTTATAGGTGACTTTTCCTTCCAAGTGGAGGCAATTGATCGTCTAGTGGATATTAACAGGTGTTGAAGGATGGTTTGAAAAGAGGTTGGGAATAAATTTAAACCTATTGAAAGAAGTGCTAATTCAGGTTTTGGGGAGATATTGGAGCCATATAAATTTAGAAAGTAATTAAATTTTTTTGTCCATACTGCATTGGCTTTATCACAATCCCACCACATATGGATAAAGGTACCCCTCTGTGAATCACAAATCCAACATAATCCACAAATCCAAAATAAGTTTGTGAATATTTTAGATGGTCTATTTGGAGTATAATGCCATCTATAGAATAGTTTTTTTGCATTTTCTACATGGTTGATCAATGAGATAGTCGTCTGCAGTGAAGCATCAGGGTTGGAGAGAGAAATTAACACATCATCCGCAAATAAGCCTATTCTGTGCCCCTCTGAACCTATTGAAATACCGGAGGTATGGGGCGAAGATCTAATGGAGTGAGCAAAAGGTTCCATTAAAAGAGCAAAAGGGAGGGGGGACATAGGGCGTCCCTGTCTGGTACCATTGGTGATTTTAAAAGGTGAGGATAGAAAACCAGAAGAATATACCGTCGCACTAGGTGAAGAATATAGGGAGAGTATTGCTGACAGAAAATGACCTGTAAACCCAAATTTCTATAAAACCAGTTTCAGATATCCCCAATGAACCCTGTCAAACGCCTTCTCCGCATGCAGAGAAAGGAGCAAAGAAGGCGTTTGACGAGAGTAAACAACATCAATAATGTCAACAAATCTCCTGGTGCCATCCAGTGTTTGACGGCCTTTTATAAAACCCACTTGGTCAGGAAGGATGAACAATTGAGGGAAGAATATTTATGAGTCTATTCGACATCAACTTGGCCATTATTTTAAGATCAGAATTTAATAAAGCTATTGGTCTAAAATTTGCATGTGAATCTGGAGCTTTCCCTGGTTTTGAGTGGGTAACAATTATTGCATGAAGCATCTCACTTGGAGTGCTACCGATGGACACTATAATATTGAAACATTGTAGAAGATAAGGGGATATTATATGAGAGAATTTTTTATAGTACTCATTTATGAGACCATCAGGTCCAGGAGATTTGTTGAGTTTTAAAGATTTTACAACATCCGTAATTTCCCTAACAGAGAGGTCTCTAATCAAGATGTTTAACTGGTCAGTATTGAGTGAGGGTAGATCCATGCCTTCCAGGAATTTATTTATGTCTTCTAAAGATGGTTGAGGGGTATAGGGATCATTTTGTAGATTGTATAAAGAAGAGTAGTAGCTAGCAAGTTCAGTGGCAATGTCGAGAGGATTGAGGATTTTTTGTTTGTTTTTATCTAAAAGATTAGGGAGTCTGGATTTAGCTGCTTTTTTTCTTCAATCTGTTTGCCACAAGTTTGGAAGCTTTGTTATTTTGCCAGTAGTTTGTAAGTTTAGATTTCCAGAGATGGAGTTCATAAGTATTTTGAAGGGTAAGGTACAATTGATGACGAAAGGTTTTGATTTCTTTTGTTAGTTTAGACGAAATGTTAGTCTTATTTTTGTTTTCCAGAAAAGAGAGTTTATCTGAAAGTTCTTTAACACGAGCTAATCTGGTTAGTTTTTCAAGTGCGGCTAGTTTAAGAAAGTGTCCTCTTATAACAGCCTTATGGGCGCACCACAACGTAGTTTTAGAAATATCTTCTGTATTATTTAATGAAAAATATTCAGATAGAGCAGTTTCAATGGTGGATACATACGAGTCATTATTGAGAAGATAATTATTTAATCTCCAAGGAGAAGTTGGAGAAGAATTGAAAGTTTCCTGGAAGGTGATGGATGTCGGTACATGATCTGACCAAGTAATCGTATCAATTTTTTTTACAGGATATTCTTTGTAAGAGCCATTTATCTACTAGTATCAAATCTATATGAGAGTATGTGTTATGTGGGTTGAAAAAGAAAGTCAAATCTTTTTCAGATGCATGAGTAATTCTCTAAGCATCATATAACTCTTCTGTATGTAGTCAATTATGAAGGTCACTATTATTATCTCTAGACTGTGAGGGGTATCTGTCAATATTAGGATCAACAGTCCTAGTAAAATCCCCACATATTATTAAATTGCCTTTTTTCTTTGATTGAACTACATCAAATAATTTTTTTGTAAATTTATGTTGATGAGTGTTGGGTTCATAAAGATTAACTATGGTTAATGGAGCAAATAATCACCAAATATCTACCATCTGGGTCAGAGATCAAAGACGTTAGTGGGAAGGCAATATTATTTTTGAAAGCTATCAAGACTCCTTTCCTTTTTTCTGTTGCGTGGGAAAAAAATATATATGCGGGAAATTTCTGTTAGGGTATGTTCACACGAGGGCGTCCGTTACGGCTGAAATTACGGGGATGTTTCAGCCTGAAAACATCCCCGTAATTTCAGCCGTAACGGCATGTGCAGGCACTTGAACGCCGCGTCAATTACGGCCGTAATTGGCGCTGCTATTCATTGGAGTGAATGAATAACGGCTCCAATTACGGCCAAAGAAGTGACAGGTCACTTCTTTGACGCGGTCGTCTATTTACGCGCCGTCATTTGACAGCGGCGCATAAATATACGCCTCGTGTGAACAGACAAACGTCTGCCCATTGCTTTCAATGGGCAGATGTTTGTCAGCGCTATTGAGGCGCTATTTTCGGGCGTAATTCGGGGCAAAAAAGGCCCGATTTACGTCCGTAAATAGGCCGTGTGAACATACCCTTACATATTCTGGGGGCATCAATTTAGTTTAAGTGCGTTTCTTGGACACAAATTATGTCACATTTTTGTCTTACGCTTTCTTTCCAGAACAGAGACCTCTTGATAGGGCTATTGAGACCTTTAACATTTAGAGTGCCTATCTTAATAACCATTTTGAATATTTTGCAATCAGTATAAAGACATAACTATGGAAATCAATTATGACATCATGTTTCTTAATGGAAGTATGACATCTAGTATACAGATGTTTCAAGTTTAAATAAGGCAATACATTTGTAAGAAGATACCATGGACCTAATAATAATAACCTTGCAAACAGGTGAAAAACAACCCAAATATCTGAAAATTTTGGGTAAAAAAAGTCTTGGCTCTACGTGAACCCGTCTGGACATCCTAGGATAGTCACTTGACATTGGGGAGTCTAGAAATACGAGAGCAGAAAAAAGAGAGTACAATGTGCATCAGCAGGATACATGAATAAATTTGAATGAAGGGAAAAAACACGTGTCTTTTGGAAAAGATCACATCACAAAAACTCATTCCTCCAAACCTTGAATTGCATTTCAGGTGACAGGAAGAGAAGGAGATCCACAGCGATCTTCAGTGGACCCTTCCTGTTGAATAGTAGCTGGTTTCTTTCTCTTTGGGGAGTTGTTGTCACCATCTTGTGGAGGATCCAGAGACCATTTCTTAAGTGAACTAGCTGCTTCTTTAGGAGAGGAGACAGAATGAGTCGTACCATTGTTTCTTATTATCAGTTTGACTGGAAAGCCCCTTTTATATGGTATATTATGTTGTCTCAAAACCTGTGTAGTGTGAGCAGACTCTCTCCTTCTGGCCAGTGTAGCTATCGATAAATCTCCGTATAATGAAATGTCTTGAAACCGTTCAGGAAGATTTTTTTTGTAGTAACTGCAGCTTTCAACAATGCATCTTTAAAATGGAAAAAATGAATTCTAGCCAGAACATCACAAGGGATTGGAGGAGTCAGGTGTTTGGGCTCTGTCAATAGGCAAGTCTCTTTCTGAGGCGTTAGGAATTAATATAGTGAATAAATCAGCTAAGTATTCTTTCAGCTTATCATCTGTAATATTTTCAGGTATATTCCTAAGTCGAATGTTGTATCTTCTGGATCTAACTTCCAGATCAGCTATTTTCAATTTGATAAGTGTTAAATTGTCTTCTGCAGCATTATGAGAGTCCACCAAGACTGTTATGAGCTGAGGTGAATTCCTCTATTTTGTCCTCTAAATGTGCTGCTCTTTCTCCAATAGCAATTAATTCAGTATTGAGGGAAGAAATTGCATTATGAATATCTGTATGTATAGTGTCCTTTAATTCCTTTAGCAAGAATCTCATGTCAGAGATAGTGATGGGTTTCTCTGCAGAGGAAATGGAGTGTAAAGGAGCATCACTGCCTGGGGAAGAAGTCGTAGCAAACTCTCCCATAGATTGGTTGCAGTCCCTTGGTGTGACTGTTGATGAATCGGGACCCTGGCATTACTGACCGCGCTGGAGAGTGGAGACGACTGAGGACTCAATGCCTGCATTGAGAAGATCGATGAGCCACGCGGTCTGGCGCCATCTTGAGTCTGTGCTGTACTGGAGAAGAAGGAGGTAAGGGTGGCCGGGCTTCCCAGCTTTCTCCTCGTCCTGGTCAGGTTGGCGGATGCAGTAGACTATCAGAAGATTAGTGATAGTAAGTAGGTTGTTTTTTATGGCAGACACGTGCCTGCTTTTAGCCGTTTTGTCCCGCTGATGCACAGAGCTAACTTTTTCTGCTGCTGTTCCGCTCTACATCTGGCCACGTCCCCCAATAATTTCTTAATGAAAGGCTGCAGAGGAACCTTACTTGGTAAACTGGATATTTAAGCAAATTTCTTTCTGGACAACCCTTCTCTAAATGAGTATCTGCTAGCGAGCGCCGCTGGTGATCAACTGTCATCATTGGCTGTTGCAGGAGAAAGTTGTAATTAAATGGCACCCATTCAATTGAATGGGGAATCATAGAAAATACATGGTTGTGCTGAGAACTCTAGAGCAGGAGTTACATTTTGCAGCAGGTGTCCACTCTGGTTTTCAGAGAGGTCCAGAGCAGGGAAACTCTTATAAACAGCCTATTGTGTGTCTTCTTTTCTATTACATAGCTTGAAGCTCCTTAGCCCCAATACAAAATCTATGCCAGCGCATCCCACCATCACAAGTCCTTTTATGTGGCAGAAAGGCCTTTGGGTCCCATTAGTTGATGGGGTTCAAGTGCAACTGCAACCTCTGGACCCTCTATAGCTACGGCATTGGCTAGGACATTTTCCAATGTGTTTTTGATATTCCAGTCATCAGAAGCACTTGATAGTTGTTATTCACTGCCAATTATCAACCTGATCATTTCATCAGGCCAACCCATCAGACGGTGTTTTACTGGAAAATGTATTACATTATACAAATACATTTATAAATAACGCAATTATGTAAACAATACATGCAAAAAATATGACTTAACCTGTATCTAATGCTTTTCCTTCTAATCCTTTGCTTCAACAACTGTTTATAGCTGGTGTTGTTCTAAGCACTGTGTGAGAATACACACTAAATTAGCCATTGTGATCCTAAAATACTTATTTCCAATTACCTTACACCCCACTTTTTGTAATGTTTGGTAACAATCTAATTAAACTAAGGCATAACACTTGTACCTCTCCCTTAATCAATGTATGGATGTATGGGGGTTGTCTTTACCATGTGTAATTCATATAGTACAGCAGAATGTTTTCCAATTTTGCATCAATAGGACTCAACAGTGGCCCTACTATCACAAATTATGGATTTTCAGATGGACAGGTGGAAATAAATATGGATCTTCCAGGATATGTAACCCGATGTCCAGCCTAATACTCTTAACTGCTTATCACTACTTAGTCTTCCATGTATGGCCCCATCTGTGACATTCTGATTTCTTAGGTAGTTCTGTGCAGGAAAAGTGCCAGACTTTTGAAATCGCAAATACATTCCTGATAAAAATGTTTATGGTAGGCCTAACTTACTTATTTTATATGTCTTAATGTATTTGTTAAACCCAGGGCTGGCACCATCCTAGCTGCCAAGTACCTTGAAATTTGCCACTGGCATCTCTAATTTTAGGTTCTTTTCTATCTATGAAAGTTCTCATTGCCTGGGCACTGGAAAATTATTCCCGGAGAGGTCTAGCTCACTCGTAAAGTCTACAATATTTTGTCCAACCCTGTTAACCTACATAATAGGTTTTTTTTTAAGTGCAAGTGCACAGCACACAAGGTACTTCACAGATTATTCTGCCTTCTTGGCCCTACCCTGTGTTATAGAGCCCTGGGGGTATATGATATATAGAGGAACAAATGTTCACATCAACATGATAGGGATTTTATAGAATTTGCCATTGGATAAATCGGTATTCTCTAAGATTGTTTAAAGGGTTTATATTTTGTTGGGTCATGCCTCTATCAATGCTCTTTTAATCTCAGACAATAAAAGGGCTTATTGCATAACTTGGTACAAATAGCACTGGTGGGCTGCTGCCTGTAGCAAGCAATCAAACATTTGTTTGCCTTGCACCAGACATTGCAGAATTAATATACGATTGTCTGTTATGAATTTTGCTATTTACTCTATTATATTAGAAAAGCCTTTTTTGTTTGAAAATCAGAAAACGTGGTAACGTTCAAGACCCAGTGAAATATGTCAGTCAGAAGAATATGAAGACAAATCAAACAGGAGTTCTGCACTGGCTGGTTATTTGATAAAATAGTCAATATATTGTATATTCTATAGTATAAATAATATGGTCCTTCTGAATATACTGAAAATGTACTTTACAACAAGATAAAATATGTACAATGCATTCGGAAAGTTTTCAGACCCTTTTCTTTTTTTTTTTTGCGTTTGATATGTTGAGGCCTTGTGCTAAAATAAAAAAATAATTCAAGTTTTTCATGATCATTCTGCACTTAATACCCCATGATTACAAAATGATAACAGAATGTTAGTAATCTTTGCTAATTTATTGAAAATGAAAAACTAAAATACTGCATTGACTTAAGTATCCAGACCCTTGCTCAGTACTTAGTTTAAGCACATTTGACAGCGATAACAGCCTCCAGTCTTCTTGGGTATGATGTCACAAGGTATCCACACCTGGATTTGGGGATTTTTCTGCCATTCTTCTCTGCATATCCTCTCAAGCTCCATCAGGTTGGATTGGGACATTTTCAGGTCTCTCCAAAGATGTTCGATTGGGTTCAATTCAGGGCTCTGGCTGGGCCACTCAGGGACATTCACAGAGTTATCCCTAAGCCACTCCTGTGTTGTGTTGACTGTGTTCAGGGTCATTGTCTTTTTGGAAGGTGAACCTTCTGCCCAGTCTGAGCTCCAGAGCACTCTCGATGAGGTTTTCATTAGGAATATCTCCATTAATCTTTCCTTCAACTCTGACCAGTCTCCCTATACCAGCTTCTGAAAAACACCCCCACAGCATGATGCTGCCACCACCATGCTTCACTGTAGGGATGGTATTGGGCAGATGATGAGCAGTGCCTGGTTTCCTCCAGACATGACGCTTAGAATTGAGGCCAAAAAATGCAATCTTGGTTTAATCAGACCATATAATCTTGTTTCTCACAGTCTGAAAGTCCTTTAGGTGTTTATTTTGCAAACTCGCGGGCTTTCATGTGTCTTTTACTGAGGAGAGGCTTCTTTCTTGCCACTCTGCCATAAAGCCCAGATTGGTGGAGTGCTGCATTGATGGTTGACCTTCTGGAAGTTTTTCCCATCTGCACACAGGATCTTTGGAGCCATTGGGTTCTTGGTCACCTCTCTTACCAAGGCCCTTCTCCCCCAATTACTTACTTTGGTGGGGTTGCCCATCTCTAGGAAGAGTCCTTGTTGTTCCAAACGTCTTCCATTTAAGAATTCTGGAGGCCACTGTGCTCTTGGGAACTTTCAGTGCAGCAGAATTATTTTTTGTACCCTTCTCCAGATCTATGCCTCCACACAATCCTGTCTCTGTGCTCTACAGGCTCTTCTTTCCTCCTCATGGCTTGGTTTTTGCTCTGATATGCATTGTCAACTGTGAAGCCTTATATAGACAGGGGTGTGTTTTTCCAAATCATGTCCAATCAAATGAATTTACCATAGGTGGACTCCAATCAAGGTGTAAAAACATTTCAAATATGATCTAGAGAAATGGGAGGCCCCCAGAGCTAAATTGCAAGTATCAAAGCAAAGGGTCTGAATACTTATGTCCATGCACAATCAGAGTTTTTCATTCTTAAAAAATGTGCAGAAATTTCTAAAAATCTGTTTTCACTTTGTCATTATGGGGTATTGAGTAGAGAATGATGGGGAAAACTTATTTTATTTTTTATTTTAGCACAAGGCTTCAACATAACAAAATGTGTAAAAGTGAAAGCGTCTGAAGGCTTTCTGAATGCACTGTACATGTATACTTTATGTATTTTTAATGACAAATGAGCTTGGGTAGTACAAAGACATGCCATCAGATAGTCAAGGTATGGGTTGATGCTCTGTTCATATCTGCTAAAGGGACAATTGCATACCTTCTGAAAAGGCAGGCAATGATACTGCTATGGGGGTCCATTGATGGGGTAGGCTTAGCATAAATCAGAAACTCCCACCCATCTCTTTGTCTGAATTTTGTGCCCTGTCACCATGAAGACCTCTACACCCAAAGTGACCAGAAGATAGGCAAACTCTAGAGCAGTGTTCCTGAGCCAGGTACCCAAGTACAAGTATCCAAGTACATACTACATTGAAGTACTTAGGAGGCTATAATTATACACTGTGCTGGCTATAAAAAGCACAGCATGAGCTCCATGGAAGTACCCCCTGGCTACACATACCACAGTTTGAGAACCTAGTTTCTGCAGGTATGTTGTTTAGAAATACTATTTCTATCAAAGCAAAAAGTAATATGTGCATTTACTGATATCACACATTGTGTTGGCTCAGCCTTTGCCCATCATTTAAAATCGCTGGTCCCCCTGAGATTTATTTTGTGACTTTGTGATTCCCATTTGCATTGCTCTACAAAGGAGATGTAATAGTACAGAGTCTTAATTAACTATCCCTTTTGTTAGGAGGGTCCCCAGTGTACTCTCTACAAAGGGTGTCTCACTGCTGGGGCCCCCAGCCATTTAATGCATAAACATTCCAGGTCCTCCAGAGCGAGTGATGCTCATTGTAGCTGCTCTCCAGATAGATGAATAAAATAGATGAATGACTAAATAAACAAATAAATGTAAGAGCCCCAATGATAACTCTGAATTCCACCAATGGGGCATTTGAAGCTGGGTTTTCTAAACCAGACAACCCTTTAATGATATCTCTATTTTCAGTAAGTATTTTCTAGTCAAGAAAGTGCCTTTCACCTAATTAGTGCTATAGCTATAAAATATTGTGCTAATAGTAGTAGATTAAATATTTCATTCTGCCATCAACCTTATTCTGATCTAAAGATTTGGTCTTCTAGACCTTCTAACCACACCTGTTGTACCCTGTATAAAAAAAAATATCTTAATCTGAGCCTCCACATTAATTGAGTAGTGAAGTAACCTGTTCTGAATTCATTACTTGTTGTGAGGGTTGGTTTTAATGACATTAAAATGGTAAAGAACAGAAAAGAGGAAAAGCAGTAGGACATTGAGCTGTTTTAATCAGGTACAAGGGTTCTTGGCGGAGGGTCTAGTTAACTGTTGTGATGTAGGATATGTTAGTCTATGGCCATGGCCCGTCGTTCTGACTTACCCCTCGATGGCCGTGGCCATGGACTTGTGTGTTCTCTGCAGCGTTGTCCCCCAGTGAGGGGTCGGCACTCACTTCCTGGTATCGAGACAGTCTCCCGGAGGGCGCGCGCTTGCACGGTTTTAAAGGGCCAGTTTGCGCATAATTGCAGGAAGTCTGCAATCAAGCCCAGAATGCTACTGGACTATAAAAGTGGCTCTGCCCTCTTGTTCTTAGCCTGAGCGTTGTTCATTACCCAAAGTTTGTCTTGCCAATGGTCTCCTAGTGTCTTCCAGTTCCCAAGTGTTCCCTGTTCCTGTATCCTGTTTCCCGTGCTATCCAGATCAAGTCATTCTATGCCTGTTCTGCTATGCCATGCCTGATGTCTACCCGCCGCCTGGTCCCAGCCTAGCCTGCCTTGCTACTGTCCGAGTCGCCAAAGGTACCCTTTCTGGACTATAGACTATGTACTATATCTGTTTAGTTAACAGCCGTCCCGCTACGCGGTACGGCCCAGTGGGTCCACACCCCGCATCGTGACAGCTAGAGTCTTGTTGCCTGATGGTATATATAACCCTTTGTCGATATATAAATGAGGGAGCCTTTTTCTTGTGAATTCTTAATATTTGGAATGCAGCAATGTAAGGGTTAGAATATTACAGCAATTATTCTGAACCATGCATTTGTTATTTATATCTCTGTAGAACAGAAATGTGATTTTCCTTGTGATATATAAGACAGAAAAGACACAGGGAATGGAAGTTGACTTTATTGAAGCTTACCAGTGAAAAAGATACTGAGGGAACTGATTATGTTAAATATTGTCCTTATTCTACGGCTAATGGACGAATCTGTTGGGATTCTGCTTTCCCTTGAGATTCCACCTAAATGTTAATAACTAAATGGAGCAGTTCTACTGGGAGCATTTCATTAGTGAATACTGGTCTTATAGGATAAGCTTTTGTCTGTATGAATTGTTTCCACTTATACCTATCCGTGGATTATTTATACTCCATGCAAAAAACAGTGTCAGGGATATAGGATTTACACTATATACATGCCCATATTATCCTCTTAGACACACACATTTCCTTCTTAGGTAAGCTTATAATATCATCTCATACATTTCTGTGCTATTAAATATGTTTAAATAGTGTCCACTGTGTGAGCACCATCTTCTCCCACGCACAATATCCTATTAACTATGCACATATTACCCTCTATAATTATACATTGCTAGCAAACACCCAGCTTATCGTTCTATTCATCCCCTAAATCAGGCAGTGTCAACAGATGATCCATCAATCATGTGGGCCCCCCCAAAGATTTTATGTGGCTGTTTACACTGTATTTTATTTTATAACCTTTCAAAAGTTTCCAGCCTTTTAGCTTATGATAATAATGAGCATATGGGTCACAACTTGAGATAATTGGACAGTATTGCTATAAATATCCTCATATGTGTGCACTTCAATAGAGCTTTTCCTTTTAGATATGGATAATGTCCATATAATGGTGCACAGACTCTGTAGTCATATGTTACATGGTTGGTTGTATATGAAAATCTCAGTCTTCTATATGAAATGTTTTTTTACATTACATTTATGGGAATATATACCTTCAAAATGACAATAATGACTGGCATGCAGTAGGGTTAGGCAAAAAAATTAAATGCATATTCCACCCAAAATGTTCCTGTTCTTATTGTCTGCAGATTATTTCACTTGTTAGGGTCTGTCTTACCATAGCTTGAGACAAGAAGGTGTAACTATAATCAGCCAGTCGCCAATTATGGAGAATATGGATACTGTCTTTGATCACATGGTCGCCCAAGATGTATACAAGTTTATACACCCCCCCCACCCCAATTATCTCATTCTCCTCTCTCCATATCTGCCAGTCTTATTTGTATTTTACTCCTATACTCATTTCTCTTGTGCCTACTTAGATTTGGCATTCATTGCAAACCTCCTGCATCCTTGAAGCAAGTTCTGAAAACAGCTCATGTTAGGCCTTTCTTGAATTTCAGTATAAATAGTAAGGCATACACTTTTCAAATAAAAAGTATAGGTCATGACATCACAGGTTTTCAACAGTCTGATGAGGAAAAGGAGCATGCTGGGAGACCATGATTGGTGTCCTCCAAGCAATCCTCCGTAGGCATATTACTTATAATAGTGATCTAATGGTCAGCAGACATCAGATCGCTATTATCTGTGACCTGCATACAGAGCAATGCTGGGATAACACACATCATTTTATATATAAAAAGATTCAAAAAATATTTTGGGACATAAATTTGTCCAGTTAAACTAATTATGATAAATTCCAATTGGAAAAAATGAATTTTCTTCCTCTAATTTTTCCATTTTCTTCTACATAAAACTTAAAAATGAAAATATACTGCTTCTGTCTTGGTACCACATTGAAGCCCCATCTGTGAACCAAAAAAGAAAACAAAATAATTGGCCAAAGTATAAAATAAAATAAAATATTGAACCTTAGGCCTTGTTTACACGAACGTTGAGTACGTCCGTGTGACGGCCGTTAAAACAAGGAATTCAATGGTGCGTGAAGTCAATGGGTGCGTGAAAATCACCAACAGCTCACTGACGCACATCCGTGTGCTGTCCGTGTTTCACGCACTAGTTCCTTGAAATGCAGATAAAAAAATAAATAAAAGAAAGCAATGTGCCCCAACACTGACATCAACAATCGATGGCACACGGAACAAACAATGATGGCACATGGAACTGCAACGCATGAAAAATGTGTCCGTTTTTCCTGGACGCTCAACAGAAACGCTCGTTTGAATCTAGCCTGAGAATGTGGCATTCCAAAAGTTGAAATTTTACTGCGGACATTTAGGCATCGGAAGGCCTTGGTCCTGAAAGGATTAAGAAGGTGACATGCTGATACATATAGTTCTACATATTTGTATAGTTCGATATTTTGAAATCCTTGCATGAATGAGTTAAAATAGCATTGAAGCGAATATATTGTCTGTTCTTTTAAGGTAATGTCATTTGATTCCAATAGAACAGGCCGAGCTTTAATAAAACAATAAGTGCTTGATAGCTCCCTCTTAACATGTATTAAAGATGCATTTGCCTGATAGCAATTCATCTCTTGCTCTATTCATTCAGGTGATTCAACCCTTCGTACATGGGCATATAGAAATGACTACGGATGGTTGAAAGAACAATCAGATACATTATTCTGTTATTGTCTTGACTTAGGGTGAATTAGGTGTGGGCCGACAATGCTTTTACAGCAAGGACATCCTACAATTATTACTAAAGAGATGTCTTCTTTGCCAGACTGGCTTAGAATTTTGAATACAATTTTGTCGCATTGTTTGAGGTACGGAAGAGGTGCATCATGGCTGCAATGTTAAAGAAGGGAGTGTGGTTTGTGATGATAGTCGTAGGACAGACTTAAAGTCGCACGTAGGGTGGTAAACCAAAATGAGGAAACCGATTCGGGAAGCTTCAAGCATGTGGAAAGCTTTGTGGATGACAAACCGAGCTTCAAATTGCATTCTGTATTCTCGCAATGACTGGCAAGCAGCAGGTTTGACTGATTTAACAGTTCCAGCACATTTCGTGAGGAGCAAACAATTACGATTTTAAAAAAAATAAAAAAATGATGGTATCCCTCCCCTTAGAAGCAGAGGACATAGCTGAAAATCTCTTGAAGAAACTTAAACTTAAAAAGACTCTGTCACCACATTATAAGTGCCCTATCTCCTATATAAGGAGATCGGCGCTATAATGTAGGTGACGGTGATGCTTTTTATTAAAAAAAACTATCTATTTTTACCACTTTATTAGCGATTTTGGTTTATGCTAATGAGTTTCTTAATGCCCAAGTGGGCGTGTTTTTACTTTCGACCAAGTGGGCGTTGTACAGAGGAGTGTATGGCGCTGACCAATCAGTGACCAATCAGCGTCATACACTCCTCTCCATTCATTTACACAGCAGCATTGCGTTCTTACTAGAACACGATGTGCAGCCACATACACAGACATTAACGTTAATCAAGTGTCCTGATAATGAATATACATCACTACCAGCCTGGACGTCATGTGTATGCAGAATCCTGATCCTTCTGAATCTTTTCTGTGAGATTTCCAGCAAGGGAAACAAAATCTCGTTTATCTCGTAATCTCGCGAGATTACGCGTGGTTTGCTGGAATCTCACAGAAAAGATTCAGAAGTGTCAGGATTCTGAATACACACGACGTCCAGGCTGGAGGTCATGTATATTCATTATCAGGACACTTGATTAACGTTAATGTCTGTGTATGTGGCTGCAGATCGTGTTTTAGTAAGAACGCAATGCTGCTGTGTAAATGAATGGAGAGGAGTGTATAACGCTGATTGGTCACTGATTGGTCAGCATCATACACTCCTCTGTACAACGCCCACTTGGTCGAAAGTAAAAACACGCCCACTTCGGCATTAAGAAACTCATTAGCATAAACCAAAATCGCTAATAAAGTGGTAGAAATAGATAGTTTTTTTAATTAAAAAACATTTTTGTCACCTACATTATAGCGCCGATCTCCTTATGTAGGAGATGGGGCACTTATAATGTGGTGAAAGAGCATCTTTAAATTGTATTTTTGAGATACATACCCTGGAACCTTTAAGACAGGAGGTACCTACTGAAGCTTGACCCCGCTAATACAATCATGATATCATACCCATATGAATATGTAAATTAAAGTATTGTGCCCAACCTTGTGTTGTGATTTTAATATATTTAATATATTTTTCTTCTATTTCTTCAGTGAACGATACATAGCACACATATATAAAAATCGGGGCAACACAAGTTACACAACTATGGAACAAAAATGGTCTTATGCATCTGGAAACATATAATAGGCTATATATAATGTCTTTATAAGGCTTTATATCTAGCTTGAATTTTCATATAGTCATTATTTTTGTAGTAATATACTCTGGAGAATATTGCACTTACATTATATTTGAAGGCATAGAGTATTATTAAATTTGCACTGGTCATATGGTTAATGTTTTGTGATATTCTAGTTCTTGTTATGTTATTGCGTGTACTCATTTAAATATTTATTGAGATTGACTTCTCCTTGCATCTGCATTATATATCTGGACACTGGTGACAGCAATCTATGTTTTTGTCCCTTATTTATGGCCTTTCTGCTGTTCATTATATCTTATGGCTCCATTATATATGGGGCTATAGGGGATGGAAATTTTCAGGGGTTCTAGTAACATTGAGCTGGAGTAGGTGTTGTGAAATGCCACTTATCTAGTGATAATAACTAAGCTAATTACAGGGACTTCGACATGACAGTGAAGGCAAGCTGAGACTGTTTGAGTAATTGAGTACGCACAATACATTAGTTAAAAAAATATTCAATTTGTGACTGTTGAACCAGTGCTTTTTCTATCAGAAGTCAGTTCCTATAAGAAGATATCTACATAGATGGTTTAAGCTATCCCCTATTTGGATTTAACAATGTCCATTTACTGTCACCAGTTATACGATTCCACAACTGGCAAACCTTCTTTTGATATTTGCCTCTGTGTTTTAAGTAAAGGTAAAATATTGTTACAGGTCACACTGCATCTGTGTCATAGTTTGACGCGTGCGACGTGGATATTTCTTGCGTCCGTCTGTTGTAACTATCTTGGTCGCTTGCGAATGTGACTCTGTATTGAGATGGCCGCATACGCAGTAGGTGTATGGTAGCAGCGACAATTGCTTAGAAACTAGGACACTTTCTTTTTCCTGACATGTAGGGGAAATTTCCTGACGCTAAACACCGGGAGTAGTAATATAGGATTACAATGCCCCTACATTTACAATATAACAAATATAATCTAAAAATCAATCTATATTTAAACCTGTTTGCGGACTACAACGTACAATTGTGTCGTGGTGCAATGTTTGGAGCGGGCCCATCCGCTGAGCCCGCTTCAAATGCAGCGAGTGTCAGCTGCGTTTTACAGCTGACAACCGGGACTAACGGCCAGGAACAGCGATCGCGCTGTTCCTGGCCATTTAACACCTTAGATGTTGCGATCAAGCACGATCGCAGTATCTAAGACGTTAGAAAGAGGGGGGTGCCCCCTCTGACAGCTCATGGCCCCCCCTGCGAAGCTTTCGGGGAGTGATGATGGTTGTCATAGCAGCACAGGGGCCTCTGGCAGGGCTTAACGGGAGCCTGCAAAAATGACAATTGACATTAGTATTGCAGTGTATTGTACCAGTGTATTGCATTGTATCCAGTGGCGTAACTACCGCCGTAGCAGCCGTAACGGCTGCTACGGGGCCCGCGGCATGAGGGGACCCGTGTCGCCCGCCGGCATGGGCCACCACCATGGCCGGAGGCTCCACTAGCAGCCTCTATGGCTACTACAGTGCGACGCCACTGAACACGACTACGGCAGAGCAGGGAGGTATCTCCCCGCTCTGCCATTAAACAAAATATATGTATCCCCTATCCACAGGATAGGGGATACATGTGTGATCGCTGGCATTGATAGGGAGAACGGGGGACTGAAAGTCTCCTGAAGTTCTCCATCACAAACCTCGGACTTCCGGGGTCTGTGTCGGGAGCTCGTAGAAATGAATGGAGCGCCGGTCGCGCTTGTGCACATGCGTGACCAGCGCTCCTTTCATTTTTATTGAGCTGCGCAGACGTCGGAAGTCAGAGGTTAGTCATGGAGAACTTCGGGGGACTTTTGGTCCCCCGTTCTCCTTATCGCTGCCAGCGATCACACATGTATCCCCTATCCTGTGGATAGGGGATACATGTCTTTTGTAGGACACACTGTAGGTCGCATTTTTTTGGGAGGGGGGAAGCTGTATGGCGGTCCCCACAGGGGGGGGGGCTGTATGGCGTTCCCTACGGGGGGGGGGGCTGTATGGCGTTCCCTACAGGGGGGTGCTGTATGGCGTTCCCTACAGGGGGGGCTGTATGGCGTTCTCTACAGGGGGGGCTGTATGGCGTTCTCTACAGGGGGGGGCTGTATGGCGTTCCCGCCATCCAACCCCATCTGTAGATAACGCCATACAGCCCCCCCTGTAGAGAACGCCATACAGCCCTCCCTGTAGATAACGCCATACAGCCCCCTCTGTAGATAACGCCATACAGCCCCCTCTGTAGATAACGCCATACAGCCCCATCTGTAGATAACGCCATACAGCCCCCCTGCAGATAACGCCATACAGCCCCACTGTAGATAACGCCATACAGCCCCCACTGTAGATAACGCCATACAGCCCCCACTGTAGATAACGCCATACAGCCCCCACTGTAGATAACGCCATACAGCCCCCCCTGTAGAGAACGCCATACAGCCCCCCCCTGTAGAGAACACCATACAGCCCCCCCTGTAGATAACGCCATACAGCCCCCCCTGTAGATAACGCCATACAGCCCCCCCTGTAGATAACGCCATACAGCCCCCCCTGTAGATAACGCCATACAGCCCCCCCTGTAGATAACGCCATACAGCCCCCCCCCCTGTAGATAACTCCATACAGCCCCCTTTGTAGATAACGCCATACAGCCCCCTTTGTAGATAACGCCATACAGCCCCCTCTGTAGATATCTACAAAGGGGGCTGTATGGCGTTATCTACAGGGGGGGCTATATGGCGTTCTCTACAGAGGGGGATGTATGGCATTATCTACAGAGGGGGCTGTATGGCATTATCTACAGAGGGGGCTGTATGGCGTTATCTACAGAGGGGGCTGTATGGCGTTATCTACAAGGGGGGGTTGTGTGACACCCAGGGGAGGGGGGCCCCAGTCAAAAGTTTGCTATGGGGCCCAGTCTTTCCTAGTTACGCCCCTGATTGTATCTAACCATCTCTGGTGCACGTCCCCTAGGGGGACTAATGAAATATGTAAACAAAAAAAAAGTTAACGTTTTTAGCAGTGTAAATTTTTTTTTAAAATAAATAGTGGTCTCATATAGCCCAAAATGTAACCAATAGAAGCTCGTCCTGCAAAAAATAAGCCCTCGTACCACTCAATCGACGGAAAAATAAAAAAGTTATGGCTCTCATAATATGGCCACAGAACACAAATTTTATTTTTAACACTTAGTTTCTTCCTTGTACGGCCATGTTCAGACGTGGCAGAATTTTTCCGCTGAAAATGTTGCTGCACATTCTTTGTGAATTTGCAGCAACATTTGAATATTTGACAGGTGATTCAGACATTGTGGATATCACAGCGGACTTGCTGCAGATTTCAGCCTTTGTAATGCAAATGCTGAGATCTGCAGTGAAAGTGCGCTTCTTCTCTGCAATGGAATAAGCATGCTGCGGAGGGAAAAATCTGCACCGCAGCTTGATTTTCTGCAACGTCTGAACTAAGTTTCCTAAAAATGTATAGAAATAAATGTAAAAAACGGCTGCTGCAGAATTCCACTGCGGACTGTCCACAGCGGAATTCAACAGCAATTCCCCCACGTCTGAATGTGCCCTAAAAGTAGTAAAACATAAAAAAAAAACTATATAAATTTGTTATCACCGTAATCATATTGACTGGTAGAATAGAGTTAACAAGCCATTTTTACTGTATAGTGAAAGCCGTAAAAACGAAACCTCTCAAAATATTGAGGAATCGCTGTTTTTTATTCCTATTGCACCCCACAAATAATTTTTTCCCAGTTTCCCAATACATTATATGGTACCAATAAATGGTGATGTGAAAACCTACAACTCGTCCCGCAAAAAACAAGCCCTCATATGGCTATATCGACGGAAAAATTAAAAACGCATGGGGAGGGGAGGAAAAATGTAAAACAAAAATCCCAAAAATGTCTGCGTCCATAAAGTGTTAAATTGATTGCACGGTCACTGAGTAAAAAATGTGACTGTATATGGGATCGATCACTTTTTGTATATATTATGCATTGTAATCATGTTAATTGAGGAAGTGACGTCATCAGATATTTGACTATATATACTTGGCATGATTCACTTGATTATTGTTTGACAAAGACCCCTTGGGGTTGAAACATTGCTGATATGCTGTGGGGTGAATACAGATTTACAATTGATCTTTACTTTGAAGTGCCTCTGCTTTTTCTTTTGTAAGGCAAGCAGCACGAGCGTTACTAGAACCAATAGACAGAAAGTTCATCCTGCTACAGCATTTACAAATGATTGAAGAGCAGCCAGTTTAGTACGTAAAAGCCAATTAATAAGGTGATACAAGTGTAGAGGCAATAAATGATGAAGGCATAAATGAATGATTTAGCAATGTCTATAGTGAGTGATTTAGCAAGTGTTAAGGGACAAGCCTGAGTGAGATATAACCTCAATAAAAGGACTTCTAGGCATCTAGGGGTTATGTATGTAAACTTTTTGTGCATGATTAGAAGAACGGAACAGAAGAATATTTATTGAAAGACTGAATTTTAGGTATGGAAACTTTTAATCTGACAGACTGGTGTCTTTCATATGAGAATGTATGTAAGGTGTAGAGATGGTGTATAAACCAATCCTAGTAAGTGGATGGAACTCTGAACCTGGAAATTGTTTCAGAAAAACCTCTTGAAATATTAAAATTTTCACATTGGCCCGTAGAGCAAACACAATAGGCTGATGCATTTGTCAGCTTTGCTGTATAGGCTGGGAGAAGATCAACAGAGGGTGCAGGATTTAATGACTACTCTATTGTATTGCTGGAAGCCTAGATTAGGCAAAAAAGCAACACTATTAGAGAATTTCCGGATTCAGTTGAACTGTCCGTCCGCTTCGATTCGGTCCGAATAAATTTGTTGTAAATCGAAAGTGCCCTGATTGTCTTAAGAGGTCGTACACTCTGAGGTCTACTAGGACTATATCCAACCCCTTTCAAGCTCTTTAAATCCAAATCATCATTAGTAATGTCCAAGTGACAGCAACATATTGTATATGGGTATAGGTAATCGGATGGTAGCCGGTGGTAACAAACAGCCTATTTAAAAACACATTCCACAGCCAGATATTTTATGCTTTTTAAAATTAAAAATGGTACAAATATTATCCCTTTTTGGTGGCTTACTTTCACCAAGTGGGCATTGTAAAGAAAAGTGTATGACGCTGACCAATCAGCGTCATACACTTCTCTTCATTCATGCCCAGATTTATTCATAGCACAGAGTGATTTTGTGAGATCACGCTGTGACGTTACTTACTCCCACTCCTTCACCGGAAATACGGGAGAATGACCAGACATCGCGTCCAGCTGTGCCAGGACTGCTGCTGAGGAGGATAATCTTCCTGGCACGGCTGGAGCCGATATCTGGTCATTCTCTCGTCGCTCTGGTGAAGGAACTGCGGGAGTAAATGACGTCACGGCGTGATCTCGCGAGATCACGATGTGCTCTGAATAAAGATGGGCATTAATGAAGAGAAGTGTATAACGCTAATTGGTCAGCATCATACACTTATCTTTACAACGACCACTAGGTGAAATTAAAAAAAACACCCAGTTGGGTATTTAGAAAAAAATTGCATAAATGTAAAAATTAACAGAACTTTGTCAATAATAAAAGTTTTTTTTAAACGAAAGAAAAAACAGTAGTTATCAACATCAAAGCGTTTATTGGATTAGGTAGGAGATAGGGAAGCATTAAACTGGTGACAGCCTCTTTAAGAAGCAATTGGAAGGTTAGACATAGGGTAATAGAAGGGCAGGATGGTGAATGGAGATATGCCAACAGTAACCAATTCATGCTTAAAACAGAGGGGGGAAAAAACATTACAATCCAATGGGGAATGACAACTGAGAGCAACTTCTGTGATATTAGAATCAAGTAGTAGAACTGGATTGTCTGATATAGGTTCAAACACACAGTGCGCTTAAGAGGAAAAATGGAGGAAGTGAAATGAATGTGGTCAATTTTATGTTGAATTAGCCAGAGCAAGGAGCACCTGTAAATCTGGAGGACCCATCAAATTTGTGCTTTGCAGAGACCGCTCATTGATTTCAGTGGGCACCATGTATTTCTTAATTTTGCCTGTGGTGGTGCTGTTGGGGAATCAAACACTTGCTACCAGGTTCCTCCACAAACTACAGCTGATTCCTGGAGTCCCAGCAGACAGATACCATGCGATCAGCTTATTTTCAGGGTGCCCTTCTAACAATAAATGTGGGCAACCCCTAAGACTATGTTCACACCTCACAGATTTGCCTATGGCAATTCTGACGTGGAGTTTTTATCCGCAGCAGAAATCCGCAGCTGACACTTGGATTTCTGCTGTGCATTGAACATTTTCATTTAATGACCATAATTTGCGGCTTTTCGGCTCTTTAAAAATCCACGGTGCGTTCATTATTTTGCGCTGATATTTTACTCTGCATTTGATAGGGGTATAACATATCCCATTCACATGTATTTCCAGCAGGATGTGAGTGGTTTCTGTTAGGATTTAGCTGCAGAATCCGGACATAAATCCTGATGGAATCCTCCTAAACGTGTGAATATGGCCTTAAACTTACCAGAATAGAATCCTACTATATTTTTTAAGCTTTTTATGTATAGTGGATCAGGGGTGTACACTGAGAAGGAAAATGACCATACTAAAAATGCCTGCACCTGTTGTTGCCTAAGGGTATGTTCACACGCAGTGTTTTCAGACGTAATTCGGGCATTTTATGCCTCAAATTACGCCTGAAAAAACGGCTCCATTACGCCTACTAACATCTGCCCATTGCTTTCAATGGGAATTACGATGTTCTGTTCCCACGAGCTTTTATTTTATGCGTCGCTGTCAAAATACGGCGCGTAAAATGACGGCTCGTCAAAAGAAGAGCAGGACACTTCTTGGTACGTTTTTGGAGATGTTTTTCATAGACTCCATTGAAAAACAGCTCCAAAAACGGCCGTAAAAAACGCAGCGAAAAACGCGAGTTGCTACAAAAACGTCTGAAACTCAAGAGCTGTTTTCGCCTGAAAACAGCTCCGTATTTTCAGAAGTTTTTGGTCACTGGGTGTGAACATACCCTAATGATCCTTTGCACTGACACAAACCCCTTACCACATTCTTTATAACAAACCAACATCACTGTTTGTCTTCTGTAAAAGGGGCTAAATCTGCAATCTAATTTAAAGAGGACTTTCTTGAGGACAAATTAATAGTAAGGGTATGTTCACACGCTGAGTCAAAAATGTCTGAAAATACGGAGCTGTTTTCAAGGGAAAACAGCTCCTGATTTTCAAACGTTTTTTAAGCCACTCGTGTTTTTCGCTGCATTTTTCGCTGCATTTTTCAGGACGCTTTTGGAGCTGTTTTCAATAGTCAATGAAAAACAGCTCCAAAAACGTCCCAAGAAGTGACCTGTACTTCTTTTTCGCTGCCCATCGGAACAGAACGCCGTTTTTTCCATTGCAATCAATGGGCAGATGTTGTTTAAATAACCTGTGTGAACATACCCTTAGAAATCAAGCTCTTCTCATTGTGTTGGGAGAGCAACTATCGCTGTGAAGGTACAATCTTCCTTGACTAAAATACAAATAGTGTGCTCTTTGGTTGTCATATTTACATGCTATATATCAAAAGCATGAAAAATACTATTTAGCAAGCCTGTAAAAGTAAGGCTGGATTCACACGAGCATGTTCGGTCCGTAAAGGACGGAACGTATTTCGGCCGCAAGTCCCGGACCGAACACACTGCAGGGAGCCGGGCTCCTAGCATCATAGTTACGTACGACGCTAGGAGTCCCTGCCTCGCTGCAGGACAACTGTAATCATGTTTTCAGTACGGGGCAATAGTTCCACAGAGATAGGCAGGGACTCCTAGCGTCGTACATAACTATGATGATAGGAGCCCGGCTCCCTGCACCGTGTTCGGTCCGGGACTTGCGGCCGAAATACGTTCCGTCCTTTACGGACCGAACATGCTCGTGTGAATCCAGCCTAAGACAATCTGTTACAAAATGAAAAAATAAAAAAAACTATACGTAGGAATCCTAATGAAAGAGCTATGACTGGTTTAAGTTTAGTTTAAAATTAAATACTTACTTTGAAAGAATTGAAAGATAAAAATACAATAAAGATTAAAAGTTCTATAAAATATACCACTCTGCAAAATAATATGTTTGCGCTAATTAAAAAGAACAATACAATGCCATTCCATTTAATTACTTGATAATGTATTTTATATAGGTTTTTCAGCTTAGCAAAGCTATTATCTAATACCAAAAATAAGCAGAACTGAAATTGATACTACCAGAATATTTTTAAAAAGACCCTTTAGTGTGTTTTAAATGGGAAAAAATAAAAATAAGAAAAAATTATCCCTATTAGAGGTTATAGTTGCAAGCTTTATATGAGATGAGCTCTTTCTGTGTCCCCACAACAGCTCGACAGTGGATCCTCTGGTGGGCACAGGCTATGACTCTATTATGGACCCTATTATAACACTATTATGGACGCTCTCATGGATCCCATTTGGAGGTGACATTGAAGCTAATCACTTGCCATTAGGGTCTATTTTTTAAGGGTTGATTCACAAATAACTTATTCAAGCTTATTGATAATATGTTCCGTGTGCATCAAAATAGCAACGTTTACGTGCACGTGTTCTGTATAGATGAAGGGTGTGCCCTTAGAATAATTTCCTTTGGTGGGCCCAAGGAATCCTAGTCTGACACTGCTTCCTGCCACTCAGCTATCTCAGATTCATCATAGGGATCATGTGCTCATATGAACCAATCAGATATTTTTTTTTATTATTTTAGTACTTGTGCAAGAAAAACTTTCTACCAGCTTCTTATTAGTAACTGTAATTTCTATTGTCCCTATGATAACACTCACTGCAATGAGATATTCTAAACTTCTACAGTATTTAAATCTCAGGAACCTGTAGGTACTTATTTTCTGTCGTCTTAGACTCTACCCATCAAATACTCTACACCTTAACCAGTTAGTGACCGCCCATAGGTAATTTTTTTACGGCGTCCTCTAATGGGCTTTATTCCGATGCAATTGCCTTTTTACGGCGCTGCATTGGAATAATCACCGCCGGTACCAGTTAAATCTCCGGTAGCTGAGGGCTGGGAGCAGACGTGCTCGAATGGGCGAGATCTAAATAAGCATCGATCTCGCCCGTTTAACCCCTCAGATGCAATGCTCAATAGCGAACGCCGCATCTGAGTGGTTTTGAAGGGAGGGAGGGTGCTCCCTCTCTCACCCCACCGGCACCCTGCGATAAAATCGCAGGGTGCCGGTGTCTTCTATGGCAGCTAGGGGCATTTTAAAGGCCCCTAGGTCTGCCTCTAGTTAATGCCTGCTAGGCCATGCCAGAGGCATCACATGGCTTTCTCATGGCTCTAACAAAAAGCCATGAGGAAGGACGTGGTGTGCGTCTGAAACGCGTAGGCACCTATCTATCTATCTATCTCTAAGCATTACACTCGGGACCGATCTTGTTTTAAATACTCAAAATAAAATTGGAACAATGTTCTATTTTAACTATCTGCGCTGGATCCTCTATTCTTTCGTTTTCCCTGAGCCGTCACGGAGATCCAGGCGCAGAGTACAGAAAACCTGCATTCAAGGTGAGCTGGAGGATCCCTCCCAAAGTTTCTGTTTATAACACTAAAGGAACTAAGGTGAGTAAGGAGGCAACAATTAATATAGGAGAGTTAACATAATAAATACCCGGAAAATGGGTTAAGATGATTCTGGCAAGGCCGGATATATAAATTACCAAAGAGAAACGGGACATGGGTTGGAAGGACTGAAAACTGCCTCACCAGAGGGGTAGTGTATCTCATTACTTGTGTATGTGGCAAAACCAAACGAGAGTTTAGGCGCATAATTAGGGACCATGTTTGTGACATCACTGGGAAGCGTGATACCTCTGTATCTAGGCATGTTTGGGATTGCCATTCAGGGGATCCAATGGTCCTTAAATTTCAAGGGATGGAACTGCTTCTACCACCAGTCAGAGGGGGTGATTGGGATAGGCGGATTTTGCAGAAGGAGGCCCAGTGGATTTTCAGGATGCAAACCATAAAATCACTAGGCCTTAACAAACAAATATCCTACCTTCCCTTTCTATAATTCTCTGCTGCTGTCCCTTTTTCCTCCTGTCGCCACTATGTATCGCCACTACATATCTCTGTTTGCTCTAAGGCATTATGATACACCGTTTTGTATGCTAAATCCTAGTCCACCTATGTGCCCCCACTTTAAGTGGTTTAGATGCACTATGCAGGAAGTTTGATTGACGTCTGTTTGGTTATTCTCTTGTTGAACAGCAACTGGGGGGGGGGGGGTTTGAGTCCTTCCAACCGATGTCTTGTTTCTCTTTGGTAATTTATATATCCGGCCTTCCCAGGATCATCTTAACCCGTTTTCCGGGTGTTAATTATGGTAACTCTCCTACTTTAATTGTTGCTTCCTTACTCACCTTAGTTCCTTTATTGTTGTCTAGCGGTGTATACATGCCCGCCTGAAGCTCCCCTATAGACGACTGATGCTATATGCGTCTATTCTATTAGTCGTGCCGTTACCATGGGGCCGTCCCTGTCAGTGGGCGTCAGCTTTGACGTCTCAGTCACCGATTGATTCGGGTCCAGACTACGCGATCAAGTTAGGTGAGGCTATAGCCGTATAAGGCTCGATGGTTTCTCCGGCGCGCACTAGACCAGCCATCAGTGTCTAGTGCACGCCGGAAAACCAATAACACTACAGCATAATATGTGCTGAGCGGCAGCTTAAAAATCACGCCGATAACCTAATCTCACAGCATATTATGTGCTGACCGGCAGTTAGATAGATCAAGGCAATTTATACCCCTGAGGACGTTCCTCTATGTGTATAGAGGCGCAGAAATGCTTTGGGAATTTTGCTTGTTTGTGGCAACCAGGCAAACTATTATTTATTTATAACATTTATGGAGTGCTGTAGCGATAGATTTATGATGACCATTTGGCTTCAGACACTTGCAATCGAGTGTACTGTGTATCTTGCTATCACTTACACTCCATAAAGCTTCTATGATCTGTGTTGCCAACGCCTGTATTCACATCTCTGGCAATTAGTGCCCTATCTTTTATAATAATTCTTTAATAAAATTCACATTTTAAACGTTAGGACAGTGAGTGTATTTTCATAATTTAATTCAAACGTGTACCTTTCACACTGACTATTTTGGAATATAATATTTGTAAAGAAACTACTCTGGAGTACGGTAATACCCCATTTGTGGTCATAAACTGCTGTTTGGGCACACGGCTTTTGGAGCACAGATTTTCTGGATTCGTTTCTTGACATCATGTCGCTTTTGCAAAGCCCCTAAGGTACTAGTACAGTGGAAACTACCCAAAAGTGACTCCATTCACGAAACTACACCCCTTGAAGAATTCATCTAGAGGTGAAGTGAGCATTTTGACCCCACAGGTGTTTCATAGATTTTATTAGAATAGGGCAGTTTCCAAAAGTGACCCCATTTTGGAAACCACACTCATCAAGGAATTTTTCTATATATTTGAGAACTGGAGGAAACATTTTAGAACTTGAGTATGTTCACAGGATGAAAGAACAGGGCTTTATAACTTATTTTTTTCAAGGGGACTGGTCATACAACGTCTCTTTAGCCCCTATCAGAGACGAACGTGCCAAGGGACATTGGCACAGCATTACAGGTCCCCGCCGGGCAAAGTAGGAACCGTAATGTGTGCAAAACAACCAATAACCTATAGAATATATAAAAGGGCAGTGTCCAACACCATCTTTATGGACAGTAAAGGATCACTAATCCCCTAACATATTGTCAGTTTTCCTGGAAGTATTTTTGGGTCTAACAGGTTGTGCAAAAACCTGAACAAAACAACAAAAAAAGCCCATAATGTATTGATCAGGAACAGCTCGTAAATTTCAGTAACCTCCAAAAATAAAGAACTATGCCCATATCACCGTAAAATTATAAAAAAAATATGTATTGAAGGAATATTACATTTATATGAAATGATGCTGTCAAATAAAAAATTGAATTTTTATCTCAAGTATGCTATTTCAGTGATTCCAACTGACCTTATTTTGAAAACTCTACCCATCAAGGTATTCATCTAGGGGTATAGTGAAAAATTTGTTAGGGGTCTTAAAATATTTTTATTTTGTGTGACTAATTATATTGTGAAAACACGTAGGTATTCATCTAGGGGTATAGTGAAAATTTTTGTTAGGTGTTTTTCAAAAATATATTCATTTTGTGTGACTAATTATAATGTGAAACCACGTAGGTATTCATCTAGGGGGGGTAGTAAGAATTTTTAGTTTTGCTTGTGCTTCTTTTAAATTTTAGTAAGTGGGCAAAAATATATGAAAATAAAATTGCTCAGCTTCAAAAATCTATTTAGCATGGCCAATTTGTAAAATGAACGGGTGTATAAATAAAATAATCTAAAACTCAGTGGAGGTATGGTAAAGTTTAAAGCATTCATTGATGTATAGGCCTGGCTTTGTGGGGCAGGTCTCGCACTGGGGGACACTGTCTTTTTTAAAGCCTTTTTTGGAACACACCCAACATCTTTTCTGGGATCTTGTTTTCTTCTCAGTGGGAGGTATTACTGCGGGAAAGTGCTGGCCTGGGATTATACGGCAACTGTAATCTCACGAAGAAGTGCCCTCCCCTTCTGGGTTGTCAACTAAAAGGGTCTTGATAATTGTCTCCTGAAATTGGAGAAATGTATTTCTATTGCCTGCGTATCTGGACACCACAAATGCATTATACATTGCCATTTGAGTGAGGTGGACTGCCAGCTTTTTGTACCAGGTCTTACTTTTCCGCATGGCACTATACGGCTTCATGACCTGATCAGATAGATCCACCCCACCCATAAAGCGGTTATGATCCAGTACGCAGGCAGGCTTGGAAGTTGTGGTACTGGAGCCACGAACTGGAACGTGGATGCTGCTATCCTTATGGATTCTAGATAGAATGTGGACATCTTTCTTGTCCCTATATTTCACTAGCAGCATGTTGTCACAGCACATTGCTTTGCTTTCTCCTTTTGGCAATGTATGGCCTAGGAGGGTTTTGGGGAGGTCCTTAGAACTTTTTTTTATCGTGCCACAGGCCACTGTTGCTCTTGCCAAAATGCACTTTTGGAGAGGGATGCTGTTATAGAAATTGTCTATATAGACATTATATCCCTGGCCAAGTAGCGGGTGTATAAGATCTCACACAATTTTTCCACTGACACTAAGGGAAGAGGGACACTCTGGGGGATCAATTTTGGAATATCTTCCCTCATAAATCCAGAAACAATATGTGTACCTGGTGGAACTTTCGCAGATCTTATATAGCTTTATTCCATACCGGGCCCTTTTATTTGGGAGGTATTGACGGAAGTGGAGCCTTCCCTTAAAAATGAGGAGAAACTCGTTGACCGCAATATTTTTACCTGGGGTGTAAATTTGGGCAAATTTTAAATTTAAAATGGTTAATGACAGGCCTTATTTTATATAAACGGTCATAATTTGGATCATCGGGGGGTGGGTAGCAGGTATTATCTGTGTAATGTAGAAATTTTAGGATGACCTCAAATCTTTTTCTGGTCATAATGGTGCCATAAGGGGGTATTATATAGGACATCCGATGACCAGTAGTCCCTAATGCTGGGTTTCTTTATGAGGCCCATATTCAGTAACAGGCACCAAAATTTGCAAAGCTCCTCTGAGTTTGCGGGGGTCCAAATTTGGTCTTTGGAATAGTAGGATGTGGCATTGTGGGCGAGAAATTGTTCCGCATATAAATTTGTCTGTTTGACCATTAAATTTATATATTAAGCGGAGAAAAATAATTAGATAAAATCAAACTCTCCGAACCCTGTGGACTCTACTTGGATTCCCGTGGATGCGGTGAAGTTGGAAACCTGGGGGGCATCATTTGTAGCAGGCATCCATATCGCCTCCCTATCGGGGGGCTGGTCAGAACCAGCAACTCTTCTGCGTTGTCACTCGCCGCCGCGATCTGCCCATTGTCACCATGTAATTTGACATGGGGAGAGTTTATTGTTGTCACGAAATGGTACGTGAGAAGGGGGGAAAAGAGACGATTGTCACGTACAGTTACGTGATTCGGCGGGGATGGGTTAATGATTTGTAGTTGTAAATTGTTTATTAAACGTCCGGCCGTTTGACTTATAAGTACCTTATAAATACCAAGAGCAGGAGGACAAAGTTAATTGTTTCACGCTCTCTGCCGCCTGACAGAGCGTGGCGTTTGGCAGTGTGGGTCACCCCGTCCCCTCCTCCCCTGTATCCTCCTATCAGAGTACGGGCTCTGTGGCACCGGAGAGCAGGAGACAGGGGAAGTGGATTCAGGTGAACCATGCTTTGTCACGCCGCCATATGTCATGCAGTAGAGTGGTGAAGTAACTGGTGCTATCAGTGCCTAGTACTTCTGCACATTTCCTTAGTATTAAGGATGGACGACAGCTGCAGAACCCAAAGTCTGTATCTGCAGACTGCAGGGGTTATGTTTATTTTGAGGGCACTATTACTTTGTGAGGGCAATGAGTATTTTAATTTTGGAAGCACAAAGGGAGTATTATTACTTTTAAAGGGGTCACTATTACCTTTTATGGGGCACAAAAGGGTATTATTATTGTGGCACAATTGCATTGTCGGGCACAAAAGCAGGAACTAGTACTATGTGTGGCACAAAGTGGCACTATTACTGTGTAGGGGCACTGATAGGGTTATTAGGGGTAGCAGCAGGATTGGTAGTATGTGTACAGAGACAAGTAGTGGCGGTAAGAACTCTTAATGGCTGGCTGGACCTGCAGAGAGAAGAAAATTAAATTGGACGACAGAGAAGACATCACCTGATGTCATATATATATATATATATATATATATATATATATATATATATATATATATATAATGTTTTGAGGCTTGTGTCACTGATCTATTCGAACCCTAGCAACGCACCTGCCTGCTAGACCTGCAATAATGGGTCACTTAGCAATGCATCTAAATGTTCCAGACATGCCAGGTCCATGAAGAGAAGCTGAAGTTTGCACCAGGGCCGATGAGCCTTTAGCTATGCCCGTGATCTTGGTCTCGGATGCTGGATTTCCATAGTGTCCATGGGAGTTGCCACCAAGCTTTTCACAGACCCTGAAAGAAAAAAAATCTGCATTGTTATACAGGGCTATACTGTCTATACTGTCCTATACTGTCCTATACTGTGTGAGTGCCACAGTAGTTCTGGAAGTTTCATGCTGCTGGCATTTTATTCATGAAATAGAAAGCTCAGGGTGATAGGTGCTAAGGCTCCCTCCTTGTGTGCTGAGATAAATGGAATGGACAAGTACCAGGGAGTCCACCAAGCCCAACACCCGTTTCGCATATTGTTCTTCATCCGGGGGTGAATTGGCTTGGATATCCACTAATATTTAAATATGCCTGGGCCACTCCTCAAGGGAAGATAGTAACAGCTGTAGTTAATGCATAAATAAAACACGCTACTTACTTAGGTGTGCTACAATGGAGGCACACATTAGGATGGCCATAAACCACACCGCGCCTTCGAGCGACATCAGCGCCATCCCAGCCAGCGTTGGAGAGTGGCGATGCAGAGGCCAGGTGCAGCACAAGCAACAACACTGGGCATGACATCAACCCCGCCACGGCAACAGGCGCATGCACAGGACTAGTTGAGAATCCGCTTAAAACTAGAAAATAAGATATCAATGGGGTAAAAATGGGCATGCAGTTGATGTCGTCATGGGACCGGGACAGGCAGGTCCAGTGGTGATTAAAATTAGAATTAATGCCCCAATAGCAAAATTAGGTGGTTCCTCACTACTTGGCGACAGAAATCTGAAAAAGGGGATCTTCCAGCAGATCCTTAAAAAGGTATACATTTATTTGGCAAAAATGTTTAAAAATTTGAGACAGAGCACAATTAAAGCGTACCTAAATATTCAGGTGACTTTTCAGAATAAGCTGTCATATGTGTGTACATGTGGAATAACACTATTTATTGCCATTAAATGACTTATATATGGCAATTATAATTTATTTATTTTTTAGCAATTTTCCCCTTTGCAGGCTCTATCTTTAATTGTTCATTTTCTCTGAGCTGGTGGGTGGAGCCAAATTGTCATAATGTCTACCATACACAGCACACAAAAAGCAAAGAACATCCTGGACATCCTGGTCCACTTTCTCTCTGTAGCACACCTTAGAAGCAGCAGCATAGAGAAGATTATAGATCAATAATAAGCAGTGTAGCTGAGAATCCAGCACTGTGGGTGAAATAGAACTCTTACCAATAGCATGTGTCTTCTCTCTCTGCTTCTGCTACTCCCTCCCCCTCCGTAGACTTTCATCGGCAGCCTGTATGTCTCCCTCTGTTCCTGCTCCCTCCCCCTGCTGCCCCTCCCCTCTCCATGGACTTTTATGGGCAGCAGCGTCCGTGTGACTCTTTCACTATGCTCCCTCCTCCTGCTCCCCCTACTTCCTTCATGGACTTCTATAAGCAGCGTCTGTGTATCTCTATTGCTGCTTCCTCCTCCTGCTCCTTATCCCCTCTCCAAAGACTTCAATAAGTAGCATCTGTGACGCTCTCACTGCTCCTGCTTCCCCCTCCCCTCTCCATAGACTATGGGCAGGCTGAGAGGAGACACTCCCCTGCTTCCTGCAGTCCATCTCCTCTGCTCTGTAACTAGGGATGCATTTTGCTTGACAACAAGGGGTGGATAGTTGATTCAAGCAAGCGAGACACCTATTGGCAGTAACGTCACACAGAATTTGCATGGAGAAAACAACTCAATTTTTAAAGTAAGGTTATTACAAAGTTGATATATATCACATATACTATTCGATTAGCATAAATTGTTTGAAAAGTTAGTGTCCATTTAAAGCTATGGATAATAGAATCATATATCAGAGAATACACATAGTAGCGCTAGATAGCAGATAGCCACTGATGTGTTATTCTCCACAAAAAGGAACAATGTTCTTGCACCTGAGTGGGTGTTCTAAACCATCTACCTGACACCCTTATGTATTCTTTTTTCTATGGCAGAGGTTGGCACAGGAGAATGAACTCGCAGATGAAATGATCTGATAACACATCTGGTGTCAAAATGTGCGGATTAGACAAATATTATATTATTTAGATACACATGTGGATCACTCTGATCATCTTCTGCCTTGCACTTACCAGTGCCTCTGACTGTGTATGACTGCTCTGACCCCTATTATGCAGCACTGTAGAGAGAATTTAGACTTTCAAGTCAGCCTTGCCTCAGTGGAGCTGACAATATAATTTTCGATACAAAAGGCACATTTACTGTGCACAACTAGACTAGAGATAATTCCTTAGAAAGGCAATAAACCTACCAGTATGTTCCTTGCTTCATGGAGGAAACTAGAATTCCCAGAGGAAAACCACACTAACTCAAAGAGCACATACAGGTATATGGATCCCTCTGATGGGCACTGGGGTTCTCAGAATGCAAGTTTAGTTAACATTTTAATTTAAAGTATGCTTAACAAATACTCAACTGCACAAATAGCATAAATCCTATAGAAAGGATGAGAAACTCCCCCAAACATGAGAACATCTTTTATAATACAGTGCTTCACAGAATATTGATTGTGTACATTTAGAGCCTACGAGTAAGACTCCTTCAAGTGAAGGGCTTAAACTGCCCATAGATATTAGACTAATGCTATATCGCTATCTGCAGTGTAAATGAATGGAGAGAAGTTTATGACGCTGATTGGTCAGCGTCCTACACTTCTCTCCACAACACCGACTTGGCCATATAGTAAAACAAGCCCAGTTGTCCATTGAGAAACTTATTAGCATTAAGTTAATATAGGTCATAACTCCGTCAAAAATGATTGTTTTTCTAAATAAAAACACTGCTGTAATCTACATTACAGCGCCGATCACATCATGTACAAGATAGGCCACTTATAATGTTGTGACAGAGCCACTTTAAAGGGAATGTGTTTTTTTTTTGTCTTTTTTTTTTTTTTAGTTAAACAATTATTGTTTGAGTGATTACACATTGTTTTAATTTTTTACATTTTTTCACAAGTCAGGAAATATTATAAATTAGATTCTAATTTATAACATTTCCATGTGCTGGGCACTAGAGGGAGCAGTTCCCAAAATTGCAGCATGGTCAATGTGGTAAAGCAACCTAGTTGCTTTATGCTGCAAATTTGGGGTAGACACACTCGCTCTAGTGTCCTCACACAATCCCCCCTCCCTTATTCTGGCTAGTGCCAGGAGAAGGGGGGGTTTGAATATTCAAACCTCCTACACTGTGTGCCGCCATTTTTTGAGCGACTGCACAGTGTAGGAGGATTAGATACAGGGCTCAGCAGACAGTATAACATGAACATACACGAACATAATACACACATCACATACACAAACATAAATTACCTGCTCCTGCTCCCTCCACTCCTATGCCTTGCACTTTCGCTTCCTTGAACATATGGCCGGAAGCCGCGGCCGGAAGTCATTATCTTACTGTCCGGCAGCGGCTTCCGGTCCACAAGAAAATGGAGCCGGATTTCGCTCTGTGAACGAGCTTCGTTTTCGTCTGTGTGGGAGCGGCGCATGCGCCGTTCCCACACAGACGTTGTACGCTGCAGAGAATGGAACGGCTCCCGTTCGCATTCTCTATGGGGTTGTATGTGCCGTATTCCATCTCTGTATGTGTTGTTAATTGACACATACAGAGATGAAAAAAAAAATGGCAGCCCCCATAGAGAAGTAAAAGTAAGAAAAAATTAAAAAGTAGAACACAAATAGATAAAATTTATTTTAATATCATACTAAATGCAATATTATAAAAAAATCATAATTTAATGACACCTTCCCTTTAAGGCTGGACTGAGCTCGCGAGCCGCCCTAGTGGTCACTGCGGAACAGGACGGCCGCATATGCAGACATCTCTGGAGAGAAGCGCTTCGACAGGTTGGGAGGAGTTTGTCGTCAGCGACCACGGACGTTGCAATTAGCACTTGTTTACCTGTAAAAATCTAGGGGACCCTTAGTCTGTGCGTATATATAATTGACTGACTAGTTCAGCAATGATCCCTGGACACGTGTAAGGTATTGAAAGTGTGAGTAGCAGCCAGGTTTATCAAGGCCTTCATGAATACTAAAAAACATATAATCACTAGAACAACAATCTTCACCTTCTAATAAAAATTACTATATAAGAGGTTTCCACAAACAACAACACAAAGCAAGAAAAACATCAAATCGAGAAATCCAATATAAAACTTGTTGTTTTTACTGTTATCATAAAGATGATGTATTAAACCACATATATAAAATACATATATAAAATACATTTGAACCATAGTATTTATTGAAGTAAAACATGGAGAGAAAAACCAGTATACATCATAAATAAGGAAGCACAAACACCAAGGCGGCTACTATTTATCAGAAACATGTTGGACAGAAGGTGGGTGGAAGCTTCCACAGACAGCCCATTCACTAAATGAATTACGGATATGTAATTCTTCTCAGTTTGTCAGGCCTTATCCCATGCTTACAAGAATATCATTTCATCCCCCTCTAACCTGAGAGAGAGGAGGAGACCTCCTGTCATCCATCACTCTCTCTACTGGGAATTACAACATTTATTATATGTTCACTTCCCCAAGTACAGACTATATTATAAAATACCCACTTAGTCTTCCTGTATGCAGAATCCATTTGTAATATATGAAATGTATAGGTTTTTCCTCCGGTAACAGAAAATGTGTCCATAAATTGTGAGTTTACAATAGGTCTCTTGTAATTTTATGTCCTCTATACCTTTCATAAGTGTCATTTATTATTTATATCAGGCACTGCAGGAGTAGGTAAAGATAACAATGACATGCATATTATAAATATGTTATGAATGTATAATGATTATTTACTTTCGTTTATTTCCCTGTTAAAGGGCTATTAAACTTTAATATGCCATCTATATATGAGTGCTTGCAAATGTTTGTTTGAAATATTCAGTCATAAAACACCTCCAGGGTCCTTAATTTTGACTTGTGACTAGCACAACGGCTTGTATAGTCCATACAATAAGATATGTGGCCACACGTAGACTTGCGCCTCTAGATGCTTTACGTGATGCCTGTGACATCACCCAGACCCCGCTTCACCAGCCATATTAGCTCTGATGACAGCAGGCTGCATATAAGTTGCTAATTGACCGCTTATAACTATTTTTCTTGTTTAAGAAATACAATTACAGACATTTATCAAAAAGACCGCACTGAGCAATGGTATTGCTGCAAATTAATGTGGAAAAATGCCAACATTTATTACGTTTCTTCTGCCAGTTTCTATACTATAAAGAAAATCCACAAAAGAAATGAGAATCTTGGCACTCATGGAATAATATGTTGTAAACTGATTGCAGACTCATGAGCTTTGTTACTAACACAGATTGTAGTCGGCAAAACAACTGCAAATCAGATGGACACATTTCAAAAAGAGAGCAGCACTGCACTGTTTCCCCTTGTCCTGCTTATTTAAAGGGAATCCATTGTCAGAACATCCCCTATTGTTTGAATGACGTTGTTAGGTTAAGTGTATATATATATTTTCTTTTTTTTGTGGTGTTTTTTTTTAACATATATTATATATATATATATGTGTGTGTGTATAAATATATATATATATATATATATATATATATATATATATATATATAAAAAACTCACACACTGTATTTTTGCCCTATTAGACACTTTTTTTTTTTGTATACATACACAAATGTATGCTGCAAAATAATCTGAGCTGTGTGTCTCTTTAAGGTCCTGGGTGTGCAGTTGTGTGTAAGCAGCATGTACTGTCTATGTGTACAGAATCTCTGTGTGATCAGCTCACTGGGCAGTCCGTATCTCCATCTCCCAACAATCTGAATTAGCGGTGCTGGAGGAGACCAAAGAACATTTTTTTTCTGCAAACTACAGCATGATAATAAAAGGGCAAGCAGAAAAAGAGAAACTTGATCCAGCACTGGGTTTAAAAGAAAGTTAATATTCCAAATATAATAAAAAGTCCATATACAAAGGGGTGGATGCATCAGATAGCAGGCCTACGCGTTTCAGACAAATCACTATTTGTGGAAAATGTGATGGGGCACCATGGCTGGCAGTATGATGGGCACTATAGCTGGTAATGTGATGGGGCACTGTGTCTGGCAATGTGCTGAGGTATTCTGGCTTTCGTATATTACTGTGCCTGTGGCATATCAATTGAATATTGCCCATATGAAATGCACTGAAAGAATCTTCTTATCATCTTTTTATGCTTCTAATTATTGGTGTGTCCTGTGCATCCTTACCCTCCCAAAGCACTGAGGTTTCTTACGTCCATGTGGGTGCTGTAAAGCAATTTTTTAAACTGCTGTTCAAAGCTCAGAACAGCAGCTGAGGCAAGATAGCTGCCCCCATAAACCTGTAATGGAAATAGAATAAAAATATATACAATCAGAAAATAAAAGCAGATTATAAAAAAGCAATATATTTCTGTATATAGTTTAATTAGTTTAATTAGTTAATGAATAATACTTGCTGACAGGATAGATCATCAATATATGATCGGTGGGGGTCCGACACCTGGACACGGCACCGATCAGCTGCTCCAGCTTCCTCCAAGTGAATAGGAACAGAGCTGCAGTTCTGCATCTCGGCCGCTATGCATTGTATGGAGCATCTGCTTCCGTCTCCGATCTCTGCATACACTGCACAACATCCAGCGTATTGAGGCAGCCAGAGCAGCTGATTGGTGCTTGGTCCGGGTATCAGACACCCACCAATCCTATACTCAGTGGCGTAACTACCGCTGTAGCGCCCTCCCATGCCCGGAGGCGCCACCAGCATCCATTATAGCTGCTACAGTGGTAGCAAAGCCACTACGGGGCCCGCGATGCTCGGCCCCACACATTATGGGCCGACGGTATGGGCCCCCTCATGCCCAGTGGTGTCGCTAGCACCGGAGGGGGCCCCGATGCTAGCGACAGCCACATTTACTTGTTTCTGCGTCCTCAGGATGCAGATACAAATGAATACTATAGGCCACGACTCCCTGCGCAGGCCGGCGTGATGACGTAACTGCATCACGCTAGTCTGCGCATGCGTCCCGCCCTTAGGCAGTGCAATGCCCAGTCCGTCATGGGAACGGGGCAAGGTAAGTACAATATATATTTTTTGGGGGGGCTGTGTGGCAATATGCAGGGGGAGAGCAGGGTGGCACTACATGCAAGGGGTGAGCAGGGTGGCACTATATAAAAAGGGGGGAGCAGAGTGGCACTATATACAAGGGGGAACAGGGTGGCACTATATAAAAGGGGGGAACAGGGTGAGACTATATACAAGCGGGGGACAGGGTGGCTAGGGGGGCTGTATGGCACTATCTACGAAGGGGGCTGTATGGCACTATTTACAAGGGGGAGGTCTGTGTGGCACTATCTACCCTGGGCTGTGTCTGGCGCTATCTACAGGGGGCTGTGTAGCACCATCTACAAGGGAGAGGGGCTGTGTGGCACTACCTACAAGGGAGGGGGTTGTGTGGCACTATATACAAGGGTGGCTGTGTGGCACTATATAAAAGGGGGGCTGTGTGGCACTATGTACAAGAGGGGGCGGTATGGCACTATACAGGGGAGCTGTGTGACACTATACACAAGGGGGACTGTGTAGCACTATCTACTAGGGGGACTGTGTGTGGCAAAATCTACAGGGGTCTGTGTGTGCCGTTATCTACAGGGGGCTGTGTGGCACTATCTACTAAGGGGGGCTGTGTGGCACTTTATACAAGGGAGGGGGGCTGTGTGGCACTATATAAAGGGGAGCTTTATGGTGATATCTAAATGGGGGCTGTATTCCACTATCTACAAGGGGGAGATGGGGGCGCTATTGTGATTTTTGTTTTTTTCAGCCTGATGAAGAGATTGGTCCGTCTCGAAATGTGTAGCTTTTTATATTTTATTATTTTAAAAACACAACCATAAACAGACAATAAATCCAGTTTGTGGTTGTCCTGAGTTTATACGGATCAACGGCAGTGATCACTCAACGGCCTAACATGCCAAGTACTCATGACTGGTGGAGGAACAGCGCCGATAAGTGGGATTTCCTTTTTCTTGAACATTTAATATATACTGTCTACAGAGGGGGCAGTATAGCACTGTCTACAGGGGGCTGTATGGCACAATCTACAGAGGGGCAGTATCTACAGGGGGCACTATCTGTAAGGGGAGCTGCGTGTGGCACCTGGGGAGGCCCAGTCAAAAGTTTGCTATGGGCCTAGGTTATAGGTCATCAGTTGTCTGTGCCCGGACAACCCCTTTAATATCTAGAACAAATATTAATTCTTTTGCAATCTTCTCATGGTTCTTGCCTGAGTGGAAGAAATCTAAGACAAGCTTATGAATGGAGACTGGTGTACAAAGAGAGAGACTGTCCTGTTATCAAATAGTGGTCACCTGTCAGTTGGTCACTAGGCCACTTAAACTATGACAGTATGCAGTTTATACCCCTGTGAGTAATTGTGAGCAATTTAATCTCCCAAATCCAATACAGGAGAATAAACCTTATAAAGGTTAAAAGTCTAAAGTGGTGCAGCACAGAAATAATGATAATACAGTAAATGATGGTCTGACTGATAATAATTATTTCTATGGTACTTAAACAATCAGTACAGATTAATGGAAATATATTTCTTCAGTCAGAACACTTATCAGACCTTCGGTCCTGCTGCCTCTTTTGCCTATTGAACAAGGAAAAACATGGCAGAAACACACCTGAACAATATTTGCAATTGTGTAAATGATTTTCCATTGTATCAAATACGTAAAGAGGCTCTGTCACCAGATTATAAGTGGCCTATCTCCTACATAATGTGATTGGCGCTGTAATGTAGATAACAGTGGTTTTTATTTTGAAAAACGATAATTTTTGAGCAAGTTATGAGCAATTTTCGATTTATTCTAATTAGTTTCTTAATAGACAACTGGGCGTGTTTTTACTTTTTACCAACTGGGCGTTGTACAGAGGAGTGTATGACACTGACCAATCAGCGTCATACACTTCTCATTGTTCCAGCTCAGTGTTACAGTGTGATTGTGCAGGGAAAGAAGCTGGGCTGGAACAATGAGAAGTGTATGACGCTGATTGGTCAGCGTCATACACTTCTCTGTACAACGCCCCGGTGGTAAAAAGTAAAAAATACGCCCAGTTGGTCATTAAGAAACTAATTAGCATAAGTCTAAAATTGCTTATAACTTGCTCAAAAATGATCGTTTTTCAAAATAAAAACCACTGTTGTTATCTACATTACAGCGCCGATCAGATTATGTAGGAGATAGGACATTTATAATCTGGTGACAGAGCCTCTTTACATGGAAAATAGAGCCAAAAAAGTTGAGATTTGCAATGCTGTGTTGACATAAAGCAGTCACAGAGGTGTCCGATTTCCATGAAAAAAGGCATGAACTGTTGTTAAACTGTTCATATATACACCATGTTCCAAATTATTATGCACATTGGATTTAAGTGTCATAAACATTTAATTATTAGTTTTTCAATTAAACTCATGGATGGTATTGTGTATTGGGCTCTTTGGATCATTGTAATCGATCTCAGACACCTGTGATAATTAGTTTGCCAGGTGTGCCCAATCAAAGGAAAACTACTTAAGAAGGACGTTCCACATTATTAAGCAGGCCACAGGTTTCAAGCAATATGGGAAAGAAAAAGGATCTCTCTGCTGTAGAAAAGCGTGAAATAGTGCAATACCTTGGACAAGGTATGAAAATATTGGATATTTTAAGAAAACTTAAGCGTGATCATTGTACTGTGAAAAGATTTGTGGCTTTTTCAGAGCACAGACGGGTTCGTTCAGATAAAGGCATAATGAGGAAGGTTTCTGCCAGACAAATTAATAGGATTAGGAGAGCAGCTGCTAAAATGCCATTGCAAAGCAGCAAACAGGTATTTGAAGCTGCTGGTGCCTCTGGAGTCCCGCAAACCTCAAGGTGTAGGATCCTCCAGAAGTTTGCAAGTGTGCATAAAGCTATTATTCGGCCAACCTTAAACAATGCTCACAAGCAGAAACGGTTGCAGTGGGCTCAGAAATACATGAAGACTAATTTTCAAACCGTGTTGTTTACTGATGAGTGCCGTGCAACCCTGGATGGTCCAGATGGATGGAGTAGTGGATGGTTGGTGAATGGCCACCATGTCCAAACAAGGCTGCGACGTCAGCAAGGAGATGGCGGAGTCATGTTTTGGGCTGGAATCATGGGGAGAGAGCTGGTAAGCCCCTTTAGGGTCCCTGACGGTGTGAAAATGACCTCTGCAAAGTACGTCGAGTTTATCACTGACCACTTTCTTCCGTGGTACAAAAAGAACCATGCCTTCCGTAGCAAAATTATCTTCATGCATGACAATGCACCATCTCATGCTGCAAAGAATACCTCTGTGTCATTGGCTGCTATGGGCATAAAAGGAGAGAAACTCATGGTGTGGCCCACATGTTCCCCTGACCTCATCCCTATTGAGAACCTTTGGAGCATCCTCAAGCAATATATCTATGAGGGTGGGAGGCTGTTCACATCAAAACAGAAGCTCTGGGAGGCTGTCCTGACATCCTGCAAAGATATTCAAGCAGAAACTGTCCAAATACTCACAAATTCAATGGATGCAAGAATTGTGAAGGTGATATCAAAGAAGGGGTCCTATGTTAACATGTAACTTGGCCTGCTAAGTTTTTTTTGATTGAAAAGAGCTTTTGATTTCTGTAAATATGACCTCCTGGTGCTGCAAATTCAACAAATTACCATTTTAATTCTCTTTACAACCTTTAAAATGTTTTGATCTCTGTTGAGCATAATAATTTGAATCAGTGCATTTTGAGTTTTTTTACTTCTAAAAAAAAATCTGTTATTAGGAGATTTGTTCAATAAAATTCCCATTATACTCCAACGGTTGATGGCTTGAAGATTATACTGACTGTCATTTGCATCGACTATTTAGGAAAATCAGCGAAAAATAACATTTGCATAATAATTTGGAATGCGGTGTACATGCTAAATTGAATTACCCACATGGGTGTAAAACCTGGCAAATTGTTCCTAACATTTAAATTGAACTGAAGGAGACACTTTAATAAATTTTAAAGAATTGTAAAGATGTTCAGGCATCCACAGATGTTCTGTTTGAGAACACAACGAAAAGGAAAGTAGGGAAGTAGGAGGCAGAAGTGTGTTTTGTGGTGTAAATGCACATAGGCCAAGGTATATTATTCTCACTAGATTGGACAAAAGTAGTTTTGCAATTGTAAATTTTAAAGACATGGTATACGAATTTCTTAAACCGCACCATCATGTTTTGGGCACTCTGTTGAGCTTACATGTTTATGTTGCCAGTTTATACATTATAATAAAATGGCCTTTCCTTCAAAACGTGGATCCTTTTCCTCTACTTGAGAGCTTCTGAATGTAGAAATCCCGAAATCTCATTGCATTTTAAATTTGAATTTGCACCCTGAGGGTGCACTATCATTTCTTTGAACCCAACAAGGATTGGAACTACTTTGTAAAAAGGTTGCGTTTTGAGTTTGCATTGAAATTGGCAACATATTAGGCTTCTGCTTTAGAAGTAAAATTAAAAGAACTGTTATCATTTATAGCTGTTCATCTTCACTTGTGAAATTCGCAAGAGGCTCAGAACATGTTTGCACCTGTTGCGGTTCCAGTATGCATAAAGTTTAAGTTGCACCCCCAATGAATGAACTTTCAGCCTTTACAATACTTAAAAGGAATATACAGATATAGACAAACCGATTAATAACTGAATGCATCGTTTCAACGTCTATCTATCAGAAGTCATCCGGAGTAATGTTTCTAATAAAATACATTTGTCAAATAAATAGCTTCACACTGTATCAATAAATATAATGTACTTGAATTATAGAATCATGCTGATACGTTGAATAGATTACATGACAGCTGTATTTTATTAAGAAACGCAGCTCTTTAATCACTGAAACATATGCAATGGAAAAATAATTTCAATTATTTATAACTTGAGATGTTTGCTGCAATCACAAATCTCAAGAATTTCATGTTATACAGAGTGATTAAAGATAACATGGTTGTGGTCTGCAGAAAACCTCTATCCAGATTTCCTAGTAGGGAAAACTGAACTAATGGTCACATTATTTGGACTACCACCCTTTGTTAGCTGAAACTAAGAGCTACATTCTGAAAGGCTGTCAATTTTGAAGGACTTCAGGCTTACATTGAAATCAATAGACACCTGGTTGCCGTTAACCTGCAGTACCTTGTTTCCCCAGCAGTAGTGCTATAGTGAAAAGAACATTTCCATTGTGGCTCTCAGATAGCAGTTGATTCTAAGAGCACCCAGCAGGAAAACTCACAAAATTAATTTGTCTTTGAAGGACCCTCAAACTGAAATGGGGCTGCCTCTTTATACCACACTCCAAGTAATTGTAGTACTGTAGGTGGGGTATTACACCAAACTGCCAAAATGCAATATATAGAGTTACTGTGTTGGAGAAGGACAGTGTGGTCCTTGGCCTGTCGTCCGATTCCTTGTTTGCTTTTCTTGCAGTTCAAGGAAATAGGGGGATCCATACACAGGGATTGGGCCAACCTCCCTGACCCTACAGTACCGCTGCGACAGAAATTGATCCTTACTTAGGAGGCATGCGGAGGTACAGTAGGGCCCCCATAGACATTGCCTTAATATCTGACAACCTACTGATGTACGGTATGTAGCTATTCATTTCACTGCCAATTCTTTAGCGTCCATTTTTGACCACCTGAAATGTAGGCATAGATGGCTTTACCTTTGAATTATGCAGGTTTATTCCTTGACACTTAAATGGAAAGTATAGGACTGGCAACATGATATAAATTATCCACAAGTGCAAAGGTTGACATTGTGATTTTATTTTCCAATTAAGTAGTCAAAAAAGCGTCACTAATGCAGGAGATGTCAGTTATGAAAATACCATTTACATGACCTCTCATTAAGATAATGCCATGCATTCTTACTATTCAGAACATGACAAATGCAGACAGGGCCCATAATCAGAATCCTACAGCCTCACCTTGATTGTAGCTTATAGGAATAAAATATGTATATTTTTGTCACCATGTGAAGTATTATAGAATAAGCTACATGGCTTCGAAGGAAGGCTTTGAAACCTTTTTTTCCTGCTAATGCCTATAGCTTAACCCCTTAATGACCAGGCCTGAAAAGGTCTTAATGACCAGCTAAATTTTTCAGTTTTTACCTCTCTGCATTTCAGCAGCCATAACTTTTTTCTTTTTACATTGGCGTAGCCGTATGAGGCCTTGTTTTGTGCGGGAGAAATTGTATTATTTTTTTTCATAGTTTGGAGATAGAACAAAATTATTTTTACGCCGTGAATATAAGAAAAATCGATTCTCAGCATTGTTTTTCTTTGCTTTATCCCGTTCATGTTTCAAGCTAAATAACCCGTTAGATTAATTCTCCAGGTTATTAAAGTTGTTTAGATCCCTAATATGTGTAGGTTTTTTTTGTTTTTATTTAGTGTAGGGGCAATAAAATATATTTTATGCAAAATAATGACTTTATTTTTTTACTTGTAATGTATTCGCATACTCCTGTATGCTAATACATCATACTGTGTCACTATGACACAGGCTGCTGATCGGGCAGCACATAGTGTGCCCAAACAGCAGGCAAACTGAACAGACAGCCCTGGGGTCCTTTGTAGGTCCCCTGGGCTAACTCCAGAGGGATTCCCTGTTGTTTGATCACGTAAACTGGGTTTCCGATGACTAGATCAAAGCGGGGAGTTCCCTTTGATCTTACCACCATCAGGGACCGCAGCGATCAAAGGGTTAAACAGCTGGGGTCCGAATGTTTTCCGACCCCAGCTGTATTCAGCAGGCTGCTCTAAGATAAGCAGTTGTTAGTTACAGCAATAGTAGTTTGTAGTAAAGGTGAATCCAGCACTCAAAAATAAAAGTTGTAAGGTTTATTTAGGTCATGTTAAAACAAAGAAGTTTAAAACAGAAAATCCCGGGACCACGCTTACGCGTTTCAGACCGATAAGGTCCTTAATCATAGCTAAGATTAAGGACCTTATCGGTCTGAAACGCGTAAGCGTGGTCCCGGGATTTTCTGTTTTAAACTTCTTTGTTTTAACATGACCTAAATGAACCTTACAACTTTTATTTTTGAGTGCTGGATTCACCTTTACTACAAACTACTATTGCCTTGATTACCTGCGGTCGACACAGGACCAGTTTGGGAGTATCTGCGAGCACCTACAGCATTCGGATTTACTCCATACCAACTTGCATCAACTAAACGCAATGAAAACGCATTGGAAACGCAACCAAAGCGTGGTGGACATGTGGTGAGCGAAACTTATAGTAATATTTGTTCTATTTTTGTACTAAGTTGTTAGTTACAGCTCCTGCTTAGAGGTTGAGCGCTCCAAAGAGCGCTCGTCAGCCTCTCCTACAGCGATCACAAAAGACGTAGCTGTAGACTAAGGACATGCACCGCCTGCCATCAAAAGACTGTGGGCGGTCGTTAAGGTGTTAATAGATGTGTGTGTGTGTGTGTGTGTGTGTGTGTGTGTGTGTGTGTGTATAACATTATCTTGTGAATATACTGAATGTATTCTAAGATTATTTTGCAATGTGGGCCTAAAAGTAGCATTCAATATTTACAGCATAAGTATATAACTGCTGAAGATTTCACATATTTATTATACTTGGTTACATGGTTGCACAGCTCGTAAGGTTTAAAAAGTTCACCTTATTTGGCCCATCATCAAGCAATATTGATCCTGAGAAGGTCAAAAGCAAGCCCATACGAGGTAGTTGCCCACTGTCCACAAGTAAAACCTCATACGCACGGCAGAGCCATGTGTATGGAGACTGTCAGGGGCACATAAAGTTCATGTGGCTCTGAAATGCTTCTAAGGGAGAATAGCTCTGTAATCCAGCATTTGATAGGACATGGACTTTTTTTTCCTCTGTTGGATTCATCCAGAATCCATATGACATTGAAAGCATTTGTAGGTACAATCGCGTCCTACAGACTTCTACTATGAGGTTGTACAGAGCCTTATTACGGTTGTGTGTTTGGGCCCTAAATTCAAAATAAATCAATATATAATTAACCCATGCTAAGCAATCTAATACAGACATCGTATAATATTACATCTTTACAGATAAATAGTCCGACCCCTTAATTAATTAATTAATTAATTAAAGAAATCAATTAAGCGGAGAACAGCTGCAATGATTGTTTTTCATTCTGGAAGACTCAGTGTCACCAAGTATTATATGGATGGTCCCTTGAAATGGCTCCATATAATAGATGTGTGGCCAAGGGTTTCAGCTTCAGGAAAGGTCCTCATTCAGAAGAGATATTATCTGTCTTTAAGGGGGTGGAATTGTGCACACTATTCCAACTTTTTAATGGCATAGTTGTCACGATCTGTGGGTATGTGGACCCACTAGGCCGCACCACCGTAGCGGAGTAGCAGCTGGCCAAACAACAGTCTACCAAGTCAATACAAAGTCCAAGCACAAGGGTACCTGCAATAGCCCAGACAGTAGCAGTAGCTTAGGCCCAGATGGTACTTTGACGACAGGTGAGGCAAAACGTGGCAGGAGGTACCAGGCGTGGCAGAAGACAGCAGGCATAGCAGACAGCACAACACGACTCCAACACTAGAGAGGGCACAGGAACAAATACAACACGGGATACAGGATACAGGTAGCAGGGCACGGGAACACAGGGAACAGGATACGACTAAGGAACCATTTGCAAGGCTAACATAGGAATACAAACAACGCTCAGGCAAGGAGTGTAAGGGCAGAGCCCTTTTTATAGTCCAGGGTGATCTGGGGATAATTAGTTAATTCTTTACATGTCCGCACGCTAGCCCTTTAAGGCTGGGAACGAGCTTGCGCGCGCACCCTAGTGGTCACTGCAGGGCAGGACAGCCACATGTGCTGGCATCTCCGGGGAGGGAGACGTGGGCCGGATGAGAGAGGTCTGCAGCCGTCAGCAGGTAAGGGGAGGCGGCAGTCCGCTACCGCAGCCGTTACAATATTATGACTAGAGCAGCGAATAGCACTAAAACAGAGACATTTTCAGTGTTGATTTTAGTTTTTACTACCTTTACATAGGAATTCATTTTTTACTAAAGTTATATCTTTCATGTTAGATTTTATTCAGTTTGATAAGTAATGTATGCTTTTATTCATACATGGGTGACTGGGAAGGCTAGAAAGCAGTATGATTGCAGTAGAAGAGTATAGGTGTTTATCTGAAAGTGGAGTCTAGTTTATTTCTAACACATTTTTTGCGGCAATTTAAAATCGTTAGAATGATTACAGTAGTAATTCTTAGAAACCCTACAGTCTGTCACAGTTACACAAAATGCCAAAACCCATTTCCTTGTACTCTATAATGTGGCCTTGTGAATCAGGAGTAAGCCTGGACAAGGTGATTGAGAGGAGGTTATAACCAAATGGGTTTTCAATAAAACATTTGCTAACACTTGAGTTACCTCATTAATTAGAGAAGTAGAATACATTTTTACGTGATACATTAGCTTCAAAGGATTGACTCTGATGACATCAGACTAATTCCATTACTTTATTGAAGAGACAGAGAAAATTACATTAACATTGCCTTTCCAAGGCTTGAATATATTATTGTATTCTGTACACATACTCACTCATAAGAATTGCATGAGATCCCATAAATGCAGATCTTCAGTCAGTGGGGCATAATGTCGCCTCTGCTAGACCAAATCTGTCCATATACTGATGCAATATGTCTAATCTTAGAGAGTATTTACCCTAAATAATATTATAAGATTTATTTTAATATTCTATTGATTAGATTCGGTATACCAGACACTTTTTTAAAAATGGATTAAGATCTTCTACTATCAACCTAAATCTAGAGTAAGAGTAAATGGTAAAATTTCGGATATCTTTTGTTTGGGGAGAGGTACCAGACAAGGTTGCCCCCTCTTTCCCCTCTTCTTTGCCCTCGCAATAGAACCACTGGCAACTTTAATTAGAAAAGAGGAGAGAATAAAAGGTTTTAGGTATGCGTCCAGGGAGGAGAAGATTTCCCTGTACGCGGATGATATTTTACTATATATTAGTGAAACCAATACTTTTATTGAGCTGCTTTTTGAACTTAAAGAAGTGTATGGGTCCTTCTCCGGTTTTGAGATAAATCAGACAAAATCGGTTTTGATGACTCTTACTGAAGGCTTAGACGTAAACATATCGGGAATATGCATTTTGTCTCCGGGGGAAAGCTTTTCCTATTTGGGTATATATATATATATCTAAGGAGGCTTCTAACTATCCAATCTTAAATATTTATCCTCTGCTTAGTAGGATTAAAAATAAAATAAAAACTTGGAAGAGACTCCCCCTGGTTATGTCAGATATAATTGCCTTAATTAAAATTATTTTACTCCCACAAACTCTATATGTCCTGTCCAACTCACCAATCTCAGTTGAATCCCAGTTTTTTCAAAATAATAGAAACAATGTTTAATGATTTCATTTGGCAGGTTAAAATAATACGTGTTAAGCTTCAACAACAACATTTGCCCATAGAGAGCGGAGGATTGGGAATCCCAAATATGAAAATGTATTTTCTAGCCTCCCAACTCAAATACATCTTGGACAGGAATAATTTGGCAGTCAGCTACTACATTAAAAAGAAGGCTACAGACACTCAATCATGAAGTATTTTTCAAAGATTAGAGGCGGGTCAATTCCAGGGTTTGGTTTATAGTGGTTAGTGTCTGTGTTTGTTAATGGACAAAGTATGGTATGAAGTTTAAAAGGGATTACTTCAGTCTGAATTCTTTTTGGATTTAGCACCCCTCTGGTATAATATTTTGTTCCCGGATCATTGTGATGTTGATTTATCCAAATTCTGGGTGAAAAAAGTTGTTTTTAATATCTCAGACGTATACAGAAGGGTTAAAAATTTGAGAATTGGGAGAGATCGTTGAAGGCAAAGTAATTACATGGAATACCAAGTTTAGATATAAACAGTTAAATCGCATTTTAAGAGGGAAAAAATTAATAATTAGTACATCTGTAGCTTATGAAATTTTAGTTGCACAGACTAATAAGGCGTAACGTCCATGGTCGCTGACCACGAACTACTTCCATCCGATTGACGCCCTTCTCTCCAGAGATGTCTGCACATGAGGCCGTCCTGTTCCACAGTGACCACCAGGGTGTGCTCGCGAGCTCAGTCCAACCTTAAAGAGGCTCTGTCACCAGATTTTGCAACCCCTATCTGCTATTGCAGCAGATAGGCGCTGCAATGTAGATTACAGTAACGTTTTTATTTTTAAAAAACGAGCATTTTTGGCCAAGTTATGACCATTTTTGTATTTATGCAAATGAGGCTTGCAAAAGTCCAAGTGGGCGTGTTTAAAGTAAAAGTCCAACTGGGCGTGTATTATGTGCGCACATCGGGGCGTTTTTACTACTTTTACTAGCTGGGCGTTCTGACGAGAAGTATCATCCACTTCTCTTCAGAACGCCCAGCGTCTGGCAGTGCAGACACACAGCGTGTTCTCGAGAGATCACGCTGTGACGTCACTCACTTCCTGCCCCAGGTCCTGCATCGTGTCGGCCACATCGGCACTAGAGGCTACAGTTGATTCTGCAGCAGCATCAGCGTTTGCAGGTAAGTAGCTACATCGACTTACCTGCAAACGCCGATGCTGCTGCAGAATCAACTGTAGCCTCTAGTGCCGATGTGTCCTCGCTCGTCCGACACGATGCAGGACCTGGGGCAGGAAGTGAGTGACGTCACAGCGTGATCTCTCGAGAACACGCTGTGTGTCTGCACTGCCAGAAGCTGGGCGTTCTGAAGAGAAGTGGATGATACTTCTCGTCAGAACGCCCAGCTAGTAAAAGTAGTAAAAACGCCCGATGTACGCAGATAATACACGCCCAGTTGGACTTTTACTTTAAACACGCCCACTTGGACTTTTGCAAGCCTCATTTGCATAAATACAAAAATGGTCATAACGTGGCCAAAAATGCTTGTTTTTTAAAAATAAAAACATTACTGTAATCTACATTGCAGCGCCTATCTGCTGCAATAGCAGATAGGGGTTGCAAAATCTGGTGACAGAGCCTCTTTAAGGAGCCAAAGCGAAAACAGGTGTGAGATTGAGCTGATTGCTCCCAGAGCACCCTGGACTATAAGAAGGGCCCAGCCTCTTCCTGCCTTGCCTGAGCTTTGTTGTTGTTACCCTATTCTGTCTATGCAAATGGTCTCCTAAGTGTTTTCCAGTTCCCAGTGTTTCCCGTTTCTGCTACCTGTAACCTGTATCCCGTGCTATCCTGGTCAAGTGCCGTATTGAGTTGGAGTCGTGCTGCGCTGAGTACCACGCCTGTCCTGCTACACCACGCCTGGCGCCTGCCGGCTGCCTAGTCCCAGCCGAGCCTGTCTTGCTACTGTCTGAGCTACCACAGGACTATAGACTGTGACCTGTGTCCTGTTGGCCAGCTGCCATACCGTCAAGACAGTACGGCCCAGTGGGTCCACATACCCAACGACACATAAGGGTTTTATCTCTAAGGCATACGACTGTTTGATGGTTAAAAAATCTCAACAGATATCTATTAGTCCTAAATGGACAGAAGATTTGGGCACAGTCTCAGATGAGGGATGGACACGAATTTACAAAATTTCACACAAGGTTATTTTAAATGGGGCACATAAAATTACTAAATTTTTGATAAAACATCGATTTTATTACACCAAATACTTTTTACACAGACTAGGATATACTGATTCTTTTAACTTATCTAAATGTGACTCACCCTATTCTAAATGGATACATTTAATATGAAGATGTTCCAAGTTTGTCAGATATTGGACAGGTATAACAAGTGAAATTAGGGTTATTACTCCAACGATTTTGGGGGTATTAAAACTTTTGTTTCTTGCCAGAAAATGAATCGCTATATCTTGGCTTAGTAAGAAGACTCCAACTCTTAAATTATGAATCTGAAACCTCTAAGTTAATGTCGTATGCGTTTTATTTCTATTATTTCTATAAATCCAGAGGGTGTCTGCAGAAGTTTTTGCTATTTGGGAAAAATGGATTGATATTGTCAAACCTTCTAAAATGTTTTTTCAGAAATTATAAAATTGCAGACATTTTTAATGAAAATTTTTAATATCATTTTTTTTCTCCATGCTGCGGTTTGGAGGGTGGAGGGAGGTAGGGTTGGAATAATGTATAATTTGTGACGTATTTGTTATACAATATTTTTTGTTGAAAAAATTAAATATTAGGAAAAAAAAAATATATATATATTATATTGCTGTTTATGAGTTCTCTTACATGGGTAACAAATACGTGATGAAAGCCCATTATGGTAAACATTACAATTTCCATTAGGGTTGTCACCCTGTTTTGTGAAGCCCCCAATGACATATTAATCTGCATTATCATGCAGAGGGACTTTTCCACTCCCTCTGTCCTACTGCCAGGGGTGCAACTATAGGGGTGCAGAGGTAGAAGTCGCACCCAGGCCCTAAGGCCTGAGGGAGGACCAAAGGCAACTCTGCCAAATAAGAAAACCCCAGAATTATAAATGGTACACAGTAGGTGGTGGGTGCTTTTACAGAGTTTGACGTTGCACCTGTGCCTACTGCTCTGCCTGGGCTGTCCGGTTTAGTATGGATTAGCATAAAGCCAAAAATATTTTCTTAAAGGCCCAGTGACATGAGCCTCCACTATAGCATCACAGCCTGCTGAAAGGACTGAATTTAGCTTATAGCTGAGTTTTGTGATGTATAACCCCTCCTATATTAAATATAAATATTTCAGCTTAGATATACACAGCCTATGAAATAATATTAATATTAAAAATTTTTACTAAAATGTGTCTAGAATGGTTTCTAAAAAAAAATAGCACATATAGATTCTACATGCATTTTTATTTTACGGTATTTCACCATTTAGAGTAAAGTTAAATGTAGATAACAGTGGGTTTTATTTTGAAAAATGATAATTTTTGAGCAAGTTATGAAAATTTTAGATTTATGATAATTCGTTTCTTAATAGACAACTGGGCGTTTTTTTTACCTTTTTACCAACTGGGTGTTGTAAAGAGAAGTGTATTACGCTGACCAATCAGTGTCATACACTTCTCTCCATTCATTTTTAGCTGTAATCACAGCAAAGCGTTATCTCGCGAGATCACGCTGTGCTGTCACATACTCCCACATTAACTTTACTGAAGTGTCTTGAGAGTGAATAGACATTGCCTGCAGCCAGGACGCGATGTCTATTCACACTCCCGACACTTCGGTAAAGTTAGTCTGGGACTTACTCACGGCACAGCGTGATCTCATGAGATCACTCTGTGATTGACAGCTTAGCGTGATCTCGCGAGATCACGCTGTGCTGTGTGATTAAGTCCCACAGAAACTTTACCAAAGTGTCGGTCTGAATAGACATCGCGTCCTGGCTGCAGGCAATGTCTATTCACTCTCAATACACTTCAGTAAATTTAATGTGTGTGTATGTGACAACACAGCGTGATTTCGCTGATTGGTCAGCGTCAAAAGTTAAAAAACGCCCAGTTGGGCATTAAGAATGTAATTAGCATAAATCTAAAATTGTTCATAACTTGCTAAAAATGATCGTTTTTCAAAATAAAAAACACTGTTGTTATCTACATTACAGCGCCGATCAGATTATGTAGGAGATAGGGCACTTATAATCTGGTGACAGAGACGCTTTAATAGGAAAAATGCTACACCTGGAGAAATGTGTGAATCGGAATCTCATAAATTCCCATTCACTATCACCGCACATTTAGTTTCAGCAGTCAAATACCACAACAGCTTAACTGAGACACAACCTTAGTATGCCGTTTATACTACTAGTTGCGTTTTCATAGTTGAGATGTTTCATTTTTGGGTTAACTAGTGGAACCCTAAAAAAAAACTTCCCCTTCTAATGTTCATAAGGGCTCATGCACAAGGTAAAGCCTCATGCTGGGATCATGTATTGCAGTACAGGGGTGCCGCTTTATGGTGAGACATTATGAGAAATTTGCTGTATACGCATGTTTGCCTTAACAAATTGCTCTCTTTCCACCACCTGATGATTTGCTATTCATTCTTTCGTGTCTCCTGTTCATCTCACCTCTGTGTAAAAGTTTTCTGTAACTTTGTTTGGGCTGTGAGAGGGTGGATAGTGCTTGTCGTTGGCTAGTTAATGTCGTTTTTCTTGGTTCATATGGCAGCATCTTGGATGCATTGTCAGATGTGAAATTCTGAACATTGTTTTCAAATAATGCATGTAATTGGTAATGGCAATAAGCCTGTTAGCTTGTCATTCCTGCGGGGAGTACGTTGCGATGGGATCTGCAGATTGACAGCCTCATACAGTACCTTATATACTGTAAGAAACTAACTGAAGACTTGCCAGACTCTTTCAAGTTCCTTACAATACAGCCTGGACATTTCTGCTGAAGTCAAATAGCTAAGTCACCACCTCTTGAAGGTGGTGATTTCAATGTCAATTACATTTTTTGAGGTTAGAGGCCCGAAGCCTAAGGCTGCATAACTGAGAGATTCTGGTGACAACATTTCTTGCTCTGATTTCTGTCAGGTGGAGTTTTGTCATGGATTGGATTCAAATCACCACCCACATTGATATTTATATATTACCTATGCCTTGGTAAATTAATGCGTGTAAATTTGTGGATATTGATGTAAATGATGATTTGCATCCAGGAAAGGTCTCCATGAAAATACTAAAAGGGGTTTTCCAGCCAATAAAAATTGATAGGCAGTTTTTTGTTTTTTTTTAAATCAAATTTTTTTTATTTGAGAAAGAAACCGTTTCCACAACAAAGGAAACATTTCCACAAAACAATACAACAATAATCATCAAAAGGAGCAGAAAGATACAAAGGTATCACATGTACTTACATTTGAGATACATAAACATTTGAATTGACAAATATGCAGAATTATATTAGACAGGTGTATATTGCATCCTAAAATTCCTAAATACAGACAAATTTAGTTTGGAGAAATGCATACAGAAATAAGCAAAGTATATCCTGCACCCCAATCCAGGACACGGTACAGATATGTTGACAGGTAATTCTCTAGGGTTGGTGGAAGTCATTGCTCAAAGTAAAAGCTGTGGACCCAGCTACTCCAGTTGTAAGTAAATTTGCAGTTTTGTAAGTGTTGAGACGAGATTAACTTCTCGTATATGAAGGAGATATTTACTAAATTTATAATCTCTTGCGAGATAGATTTCCAATCTCTTGTTATCAGCAATTTTGTGGACATAAAGACGTGCTACTATAGTGGTAAAGGACCTATAAATAATAGGGCTAATTCTGGGGTAAGTGGTAAGGACAATTTAGTGACTGTCTGAATGACATAGTGAGCTGCCAGCCATAATGGTCTTATGATTGGACAATCCCAAAGAGTGTGTAGAAGAGTACACAGAGTTCCACATTTGCTACAACAGAAAGGAGAGGATGGAGGGAACATCAAATGTAGTCTAGAGGGAGTAAAGTACCTTCTCAGACTGGTTTTGAAGACTGCTTCCTGGAATGAGGTGAAACGAAAAACTTTATATATACAACAGAATGCATTCTTCCATTGGTCAATGGAAAAAGTTAGTTTTAGATCTTTTTCCCATTTAAGTAATGGAGCGGTTTTACTTAAACTGTTCTTGTCTCCCAGAACATTATAGTAAAAGGAGATACCTTTGCATTTCAGATTTGAGGAGGTGAGGTGGAGTAAAACCTCCTTAGTAATATAATTAAAGAAGAGGGGTAGGGCACTGGAGGAAATCCCTTACTTGCAAAAATGTATAGAATTCTTTGTTAGGACATTGGAAGCGATTTGTGAGGTGTTGAAAGTGAAGATATCATGTTTGTCATATAAATCCTTAACCGATAGTATTCCCTTAGATCGCCAAGAAAAGAAATCTAAAGAAGCAATCTGATCTTCCAAAAAGGAAAGTGGTATGTATTTCGGAGGGATATGACAATTGTGTGTAGTTGTGGACATAAGGTGTAGCCATTCAATGCATGATACACCGATTGAGGATAGGTACTTGGGGTTATTCTTCCGTTGCCAAAGAATATTGGGAAGGGTAGATTGCAAATATTTGTTCCCACACATGTAACTCTAATGTTGACCCATTGTTTGTCCCCATTATTTCACCACGAATGAGACAATTGGTCCAGTAAACAAGCTTTATAATAATCTTGGATGTTGGGGACATCTATGCCATCTGTTTTTTTATGTTTAATTAGAATTGAAGCTGTTTTGAGAGTGTATTGTTCCATATAAAAGACATGAGCATCTTATAGGCCTAGGAGAAAAAGGAGGCTGGGATATGGATTGGGAGGCTTCTAAAGAGGTATAATAGCTTTGGAAGAAGTAATATCTTGTATTCAGCCACTCTACCGAACCAGGATATAATGTATTTGGAATACTGCACAATATCTTCACGTACGGTATCAAGCATAGGTGGGAAGTTTGTCTTGTATATTTTGGAGGAGTGGAAGTTCAATTTGATACCTAAGAGATTTCCTCACTACGCCAATCAAGCAGAAATGTTTGTTTTAGTAGATGAAGTAAATGGGGGGGTGGGTGAGTGGGAAGGATTTAGGATTTGTCCCTATTCGGTTTATAATATGAGACTCGACTATTTTGTTCCAGTGGATCAAAGGTTGTGGAGAGCGAGGCGGAGGGATTTGTGCAGACCAACATAACGTCATCAGCAAATAGTGCCACCTTATGCATTTTATCTCCTACCTGAATTCCTGAAATGTCTGGATTGCTGTGGAGCATTTCTGCCAGGGGTGTAATGGACAAAAAACCAAAAAAAAATACGGGAGAGGGAACATCCCTGTCTCGTGCCATTACTAATATCGAAGGCGTCTGGTACAGTGGTATTAACATAAATTCTAGCAACCGGGTTAGAGTAGAGTGCTTGAATTGCTGTATAGATTGAACTATCAAAGCCAATTTTGGTTAGGACAGAAAAGGCATTCACTCTATTGAACGCCTTTTCCGCGTCAAGTGAGAGGAACGCGGTAGGAAGGTGTGATTTTTCAGCTATTTGAAAAATTTAAAAGTCGTCTGGTATTGTCAGGAGCTTGTCTGCCTAGCGTAAAACCCGTTTGGTCATTTGTAACAAGAGAAGGTATAATTGACATTCCGTAAGTCAATTTTGGCTTAGATTTCCATTAAGTCGAGAAATAGGATGAAAGTTGGTGGTGGTGTCAGTCGATTTCCCTGGTTTCGGTAACCTGACAATAAGGGCAGGTGAACATTTCCTTAGGAAAAACTCTAGTAGACATTGCCAGGTTAAACACAGGTAGCATATAGTCTATTAATGTATTGGCAATTTTTTTGTAGTAATCGTTCAAGAGTCAGTCAGAGCCTGGAGATTTGTGAAGGGGCAGGGAAGTAATAACTTTGACAATCTTATCTCAGGTGATCGGTAGGTTCAACTAGGAAAGTTGTTCTGGAGTTATGGTAGGCAGTTGTATCTTTTGCTAGAAATTACTCTATACCATGTAAGGTAGATTGGGGTGTATTACAGTCATTCTTCAGATGGTAGAGAGAATGGTAGTAATCCTTAAAGGCATTTGCAATACCTCTTGGTGTACATATGGGTTGATGGGTGAATGGGTGTTTCATTTGTGGTATTCTGGATTTTTATGTCCCTGTTTCGCTGGGCTTGAGATGGGCGACTGTGAGCCACTAGGAGTGGAAGCAAATGATTGCGGGGTCAGCAATGATCATCAGCCATAGCGGAGGTAAAGTAAACTCCCCATGAGAAGACAGGTGTACTCCTTCTAGATTGTCAGAGGCCGTTGTAGAGGGTGAGCTCTAGGCAGTACCTAGTTCAGCGCGCATCCTAGTATTTCCCTCTGCCCTCTGTGTAGAAGGAGAGGGCCACTCCTGCCCGTGTGTGGCTGGTAGTGGTAAGTCGGTGGTACCATATTTGTTTTTGCCGTCCGAGAAAAACAAATGTTCTAAGTGCATGTCTGATACAGATTTTTGGTTCTACTTTCTGCCCATCTCTGCTAGGAGCATTCCCCTAATCAGGGAGATAGGTTATTTTGCTGGCAGTAGATTTAGAATCGCTGAACTAGTTCCGATGTCCTAGAGCACAGAGTTTATGCAGCCATCCGGTTGGTCGGCTAAGCCACGCCCCCTGCTATTTTGAAGGGCTCGCAGCGGTCATACGAGTGCTGCTTCCTCTTCATTTCTTCTTGCTCACTGTGAATCGTCAACACGTATTTAGTGGAAATTCACAGGTATTGCAGCTCTGTCTCCCATTGAAGTGAATGGAGTCCGGGAGTCGAACCCTGACCAATCACCTATTGATGGCCTAACCTGAGGATAGGCCATCAATTTTTATTGCCTGGAAAACCTTTTTTTTACAATAAACGGTCTGTTCGATTTTTTTTTTTAGAGGTCTTATTTAATATGCTTTCTTGGCTAGCTCAGGTGGATATACCTTCACACTGCACCACTTGTTGCATTGAGTAAGATAAGGCAGTCCGATCCACTTTTAAAAAAAAAAAAACGTATGCCGCTTCAACCATCTGATAAAAACACTAAGGCACTTCCCTAAAAAATTACCTTCAATTTTATCTCAACCCCATAGACTTCATCTTGTGACTGTACTTCTAAGCAGTTATTTGTCCGATTGGTTTAGTGAAGCTGATTGGACAACCATAAAAGTGTTACCTATTTAGTCTCAATCACTCATTTTCTGCAGATTTATGAATATCCTCGATACTCGAGTGACTGCACCGGTATAATAGGGTTTCAGGGAAGCAGATTACCATATGGCTGTTAATTTTGCTGTTAAAGGGGGCTTATTTTACACCAATCTTTTCAGAAACTAGAATGTATCTTCCCATGGCACAATCCCTTTATCAACTATAAGGCCTGTAGACAATTCACTAGTCAACAAGTGGAGAGAGAACTTGTGGAGAGGGAACTTTTAACTGTTTAGGCCACTGCTTTGCAATAATTTTTGTGTTTTGTGTTACTTACCTTGGTTGGTTCCAACACTATACTGTACTGTTCTTTCCCTGCCGCTCTTGTGTTACAGCTGCAATGGGTGTTCATTGATGACATCACAGGTATGGGTTTTAGAAACAAAGAAACTTTACATAGAAACATAAAAGATTGACGTCACAAAAGGTCATATGGTCCATCCAGTCTTCCCTTATATTATTTCTGTTTTATTTTTATTTATTTATTCCAAGACTTTCCAACACTCATTGCCTTTGTGTCTAGTGCCTGCCTCTATATATTTCATATATATTGTATTCCTGGACACCTTTACTAGGCGTGTTTTGGGTTGTGCTCTTGTTTAACTTTTGTATTACTTGGAGAGACATTTCTGAGACACTTTGGTTGTATGAGGCTTGTATTGTTAACCCATTATCTCTGATCAACATTTGTAAACCCAAAAGAATGACATAAAAATAACAGCTACACAACCATAATGGAGATCTTCATATCATAGATGCTTTTCCACAGTCAACGTCAGTGATAGCAGACTGCATTTAGGGGGTATGTTTTTTCTTTATTACATATTGATTATAAAAATAAAAAAAGACAATTTACTTTCAGGCTTGACATCTTGCTGAGTTGCTTCTGAAGGGTCCCCATGGTCTCAACCAATGACCAAGGAATCATGTATAACTGACTTTTATGAACATTATTGTAGACCTCTATAAAATAGTGAAATATCTTTAGAATGATAACAGAGATGTCAATCTATAATAATAATAAAAAAATAGAACTTTGAAATATGAGAGTTTTTCATATGTAAGACCTCATTCACAAATCTAAATTACGGATCCATACAACCTCCGAGTTTTATGAAACCCTGACACCACCCATAAAGTACTGTGGTGGCTCACTGTACCTCCATATGCCTCTCCTTTAACATGTCGACATAAAGAAGTATTTTTTGTCTGATTCTTACGGGGACATTTTTTTGCCATATTCCTTCGGATGCCATATTGACTAACAGGGTCATTAATTTCTATGTGGGAGGGTGCTATTACTAAGGGCCAATTAGGTAAATCAAGTTCGCAGATCATAGATTCCTGCAAACCCTTCTTTGTTCTTCTTTGCCACCTGGCAACAGTTGAAGATTAGCGCCCACTTCATGGCTTATTGTTCAAAGATTACATTTTAGCCCCTGAAAAATGCTGTTATAACAAGTTAGTTGCAGATAATGGAAAGCCTCAAACTACAGTCCATGGATTGGCTACTAATGTACACAGATTGCATGGCTGACCTAGTGTCTATGTTCTTTATACTGGTCTATTTCTAAACAAGCTAGCTACACCAATACAGTAATAGTCCTTTAATCCAGCACTTATTTGTTTGGAAATTCTGGTCCAGCATTTGTACAAAATAAGTTAGAGTGCATAAAAGTGTCAATAAGTGGGCATGTTAAATGCCTAGCACGTGGGTCAGAGAGGGAAGAGGATGTTTAATTTGCAGTAGAAAACAAAGAACATGATGACCAGGTATATGATGAATAAGCCTCCAATCACATCTGCGCTAGGGCTCCATTCTGACACTCCGTCTGAGCTTTCCATCAGAACGAGGCCCTGACCGACACAAATGGAAACCATAGGTTTCCGTTTCCATCACCATTGATTTCAATGGTGACGGATCCGGTGCCAATGGTTTCCGTTTGTATCCGTTGTGCAAGGTTCCGTATTTTTGACAGAATCAATACCGTAGTCGACTACGCTATTGATTCCATCAAAACGACGGAACCCTTGCACAACGGAGTCAAACGAACACCATTGGCACTGTATCCATCACCATTGAAATCACCTATGGTTTCCATTTGTGTCTGTCAGGGCTCCGTTCTGAAGGAAAGCTCAGACGGAATGTCAGAACGGAGAACTAGCACAGATGTGAATGAAGCCTCTGACTAGGGGGTTCAACATATCTCTGAGATCTGCAAGCTTGTGGGAGGCCGAAAATGCTGGACCCTGCTCTATTAATTGATCAGTTTGTGCTAGTTAATGGCTCTGTTATACTGGTGGAAATCAACATGTGACAGGTAGCCCCATAGGTAGTTTCACCTGTGCCTACTGGAAAAACCTAACCTTCAGTGGCTGTTTTCGGTTTGTTTTTTTTGTAATTGTTTTTATTGATTTTTTAAGAGTACAAAGATAGGCACAAAATATAAGAATATTACAACTCTATCAGATATCTGACAAAATTGAAATTAGGCATGGAAGTAGATGATTCATTTAAAATCAAAGAGCTATGGAGTCCCCAACCCAACATGGGATTAAGCGGGAAGAGCTTGGAGAAAACTTAACATAAAATAAGGATATGGGTTCGGAAAGGAAAGTTGTTTTCATCCTACAGTAAGAAAGCTATTTGCATACATCTGAATGGAAAAAATTAAGATGTCTCTTTTTTTCCTCCTACTTAATTACATTTATGGCTTATTTCCAGAAAACATAAAAACAAACATCTATAAGGAAGAATATTCTGAAAAACGTAAAGAATATGAAACAGAAGAAATGTTTCTCAGGCTACACCATGGACACAATACTCAGTTCAATCAATCCAGTATTCCTTTTCTAAATTTCAGAACCTCATAAGCATGGGGTCATTGGATCTATGATGTCACTTTAAGTTTCTTTCTGAATTTCACCAAATTTAAACCAACAGAGGTCCTGTTATTTTCATGTTCATGAGTATTAATATTTTTCCTGATTTCTGCAGATTAATAATTAACCCTTTCATGCCTACAATCTGAAGGTTCACTTCCTATCCGCATATACCCCATGCAGCGAAGTCGTGAATCTGCAGACCTCTGCTTCTGCCAGTATAGCGCTGGGGAGAGCGCTCTGACGCCAGCGGTGTCAATGTCCCCGGCTCCCCAACAACCTGTTCTCTGACAGCTGAACCGATTGGTTTGGCTACAGAGAATATGATCACCGGTATTAACTGCTTCTCGACTGCCCACTGTAAATTCACGTCGGCGCTTGCTGGGCTCTGTGCAGCGCCGACGTGAATTCGCAGTGGGTGTTAAAAGCGCAATCCGGGTGTCTCAGAGTAGCGGTGACACCCGGATCGCGCTGTTAACCCCCGCCTCTGGTCCCAGAGACATGATCGCCACCTGATTGGTTCAGGTCCCGTTCATGTGATCGCAGGGAAAGTTTGTTGTAGCAACAAACTGGAAAGTTTGTTGCTACAACAAACTTTCATGGGGACCGATTGCGGGTGCTGCCGTCAGTTGCAAGGCCATTCATGGAAGCCTATGAGGACCAGCCGGAGGTAGTAAAAAGGCAATTTAAATTTACACTCATAAAAATCAGTTTTTCCACTGAGAGAAAGAAACTTATAAATATACCCATCTTTCCTCGGTTTTAATGTAGCTTGTCTCATAAAATAAAATTTTGCTTCTTCGGATATAACTGCACAGTTTGAAGTTATTTGTTTAGCTCCGATTTTGCTAGGAACATATCACACCTGTGTGGTATTGCAGCTCAGCCCTTTTCTCTACTGTCTGTAGGTTAACAAGTAGCATGGGGCAAAATGGATAGAAGTAACACATGACTGCAGTATCAGACTACAGACAAGGTTTGTTTGTAGTCTGTAACCATGAAGACACATAGGTCTGCATAGGAGCTGTATACACAAAACTTCTTTCTTTCCTGCACAGAATTATGACTTTACTCCCCAAAATTTTTTAAGGGGTCTTGTTTACACAGACTCTAGACTATTGGCATTTCTGGATTATTCACTGCCAAATGATCATTTTTTTTTTCTGTTCCTTACCTTTTAAAAATGTAAACTTTGTCCTTCATGTCGATAAAAAAAGATCAGTTCATGTATTTTCTGAATGCGGGGTGGCGAAGGCATGACAGGAATATATTTTTGCATATTTGCATAAATAAACTTACACCAATTTAAAATAACTAATAAACACCTAATGATTTTAATTATGAAAAACAGCTGCATAATGTAACTCAGTCTTAGTTGCTCCTTTTTACTTCCATGGTTGTTTTTCTGGCAAATCTATCTCCTGCCTGAGAAGCCTAGTTTTATTCATATAATCTTACCGCTTGTCCTTGACATCTAAAAGTCTAATACTGTGTAGCAAAACCCAAAACTGAACACATCGTAACACTGCCAACACCAGCCATGGCAATCAGCAGCTTTTTGTGCACATGGCGCCTTTATTCACAACCTCCAATTCTAATCTCAAAAGATTTTTTCAAAAGAAAGTTCCCCCCACCCCCCAAAATGTATCATAATAATTAACAGTTGCTCAAACGAAACGGCTCATATTCTCATGCAATTGCCAAAAGTACTTGGAAGTTCAGTAGTCAAATGCTAAACCAAATTGTAGAAGTAATGCGGAATGGACGGATAGTTTGCTTGTTATATTTCATGTGAAAACTATTACATAAAAGTATTGATTCTACGGATTTATTCTAGAACTGAATGTCCCTGCATGGTGAAATTCCAGCTTTGTTTGGAGTGTTTGTTTCTCTCCACGTCATGTTAAATTTGGCACTGCAATGTAAAATTGGACACGGTGTTATTTCCAATGCTTGGCATACACAATATGCTCACAAGGGGACCTGGTCTCTTTCTAATCTGGCACCTCATGTAGGTGGCCGGTCTGGCCGCTTTACATTTATGGAATATGTGCAGATCACACACAACAGAAGTAATATTCTCACTACATGTGTCTAGTGGTGTGTGGGTTACACAATTAACTGATTGTATTGTATGTAGACAAGATCAATGCTGCCTAAGAATTTATATAACAAGGGTTACATGCTATAGTTTTATATTTAAAAAATGAAGTGTACTTCAGGGTATATGTCTCAAGGTATACAGTAAAACTGCTACATATTTTTGTATGTCTTTACCATATTTTTGTCATGCAGTTATGTTCCAATCTGATTGGTCTTTTGATTTCTAGTTAAGCCCATGTAAACCGGAGAAGTTAGCTACTTCCTCCTTCACTGATTTCACCTGTGATCTACATTTCACAGCATTCCTTGTTTTACAACTTCATTTAAAAATAAACCTTGTAACCTTAGCCTATAAATTATGATGAAGGATCTTATCCATTTAACACATCCCCCAATGGATAAATAAAGAGCTGGTCACAGATATCAAATTTCACACTCTACAGGCAAGGGAAAGTAAAGATTTTCTCCTTGTGATTGGCTGCCATTGCTGACAGATGAAGGGGAGTAAGAAAAATGATAGCTGTCAGTCCGCTATATTGTTACATTAATTAAAGGAAGAAGAAATCTGTTGTTCAAACAGTTGAGCCTACAAGAGAAAGACTTCACATAGTTACTGTACATAAAGATTCTGAACCACAGTCCAGTTTTAATTTTTAAAATTGGAAGTATGCTTTAAAGATTGTGCGGATATCAAAATTCCTTGAAGGGTCAGAATTTAAAATGATTTTTTGCTGTATAGATTCCAAAATATAAAATAATTCCCAAGCACACTTAGCTGTTGCCTTATGTATAAAAATTGGTCTAGACAAAATTGGAACTGTCATTGTCCTAAGGCTAGTTGGAAAGTGACTTGATTGGTTGCTAATTTAAATGATAAAATTATAGTGACACTGTTTTTCCCTCACTTGGCATTGGTAATTAACAAAAAAATAAAAAAGGCCCTTTAGTTTGTATTAAAAATGTGAAATATCTATTTCGATTTTTTTTAATATATATACTGAGATGCGATTGCTTGAAGTTACAGTCACAGAATCTACATTGCTGAAAGATTCTGATGACAACATGTCCCCTCCTGATTTCTGCCAGGTAAAGTGTTCACGCTGAGCCCTTGTGTGGATTGATATGAACAGTCAATGTTCACACACATGCACACACATTTGCCTCCTAGTTACTATGTAGATTGTGATTTAAATCCACACTAAATCTCCATGATGATATGATATTACCTGACAGAAAGCAGTACAGGAAATGTAGTCATCAAGATCCCTCAGTAGTGCACAGGGGCTAGCTGGCAAATTTTAGCCTGGTGGGCAAGTACACAGCACTCACCCATTAGTAGTGGCCCATCCTTAATCTGTTTACATCCGCCTGCCGTATAAAGGTGGCAGAGGCAATTGGTCTATAAATCCAGCCATCGTTAAAAGTGTGATGTTTTCATGTTGGGATCACACACGCATGTACAATATCTTATACAGTGCTAGAATAACGATACAAAATACTTAAAGGGAATGTGTTGCCAGAAAAACATGTTGTTTTTTTAAAAATTAAACATTTAGTGTGTGGGTGATTAAACATTGTTCAAATTTTTTTTATTTTTTTGCACGAGTCCAGGAAATATTATAAATTATTTCTAATTTATAATACTACCCATTTTTGGTCACTAGATGGAGCTGTTCCCAAAATTGCAGCATTGCAACATTGGGTTAAAAGCCCTCGCTCTAGTGAGCTCTCAGCATCCCCCCCTCCTTTATCCTGGCTAGTGCCGGGATAAACGAGGGGTTTGAACGATGTAACCTCCTACACTGTGTGTCGCCATTTTTTGAGCTAACCCACAGTGTAGTAGGTTTACATACAGTAGTAAACACACACAAACACGAACATACATTGAAATCTCTTACCTGCTCCTGCCGCCGCGGCTCCCTCCGGCCCGTCCGCTCCGTTTGCTGCCGCTGGTGCAAGTGCACAAATCCGGAAGCCGCGACCGGAAGTAGTAATATTACTGTCCGGCCGCGACTTCCGGTCCACAGGAAAATGGCGCCGGACGGCGCCAATTTCGAATAGGACTGTGTGGGAGCGGCGCATGCGCAGTTCCCACACAGACGCCGTACACTGCAGTCAATGGGACGGGAGCCGTTCGCAGTCCCTATGGGACTGTGGCTGCCGTATTCCATGTCTGTATGTGTCGTTAATCGACACACACAGAAATGGAACAAAAAATGGCAGCCCCCATAGGGAAGAAAAAGTGTAAAAATAAGAAAAAGTAAAACACAAACACACAAATGAATATAAACGTTTTTAATAAAGCACTAACATCTTTAACATATAAAAAAATAATTTGTGATGACACTGTTCCTTTAAAGGGGATGACAGAAAATCTACCTACTTGTGTAGCAATTGTAAAATGAAGACACTTAATAGTATTCTTTTATTTTTACAAACTGCAAAGATTTCCAGATTTCAATGCCCTGTGGTGGTCCTGGAAGAGGAGCTTCTCCCTTTGGCTGTGATGTGTCAACACAGCTTCAGGATGCAGGTAGCCCCCCACTTCTCTATGCGTCCGTGACGAGATAGTTTTGGCTTACCTAATGAACTGAACCAGGCAGCCAGCCAGCCAGCCCCTTCTCTGTGATGGCTGGAAGACTGTAGCCCCCTGCCTAGTCTGCAAGCATCCCTCCTCCTCCTGCTCTCCTTATTACCTGTTATCTCCCTTTCCCCATGACACTCAGCAAGGAGCTATCCTCTTGCAGTGTGAGCCGTCTTTATTACAGGGAACTACTGTCTTCCATCCGTGAGAGAAAAACGGGCTGGCTTATCTAACAAACTGAGCCAGACAGCCAGCCCCCTCATCACTTCACCGACACACAGAGAAGGGGAGGGAGCTACTGAGTCGTGAAGCCACAGCTAAGGGGAGGAACTCCATTTCCGGGACCACGACAGAGCATAGAAATCTGAACAACTATGGAGTTTTGAAAATGAAAGTATATTGTCTGAATTTTACATTTGCTAAACAACTAAGAACATTTTCTGGCGTCAGACAACCCCTTTAAACAATACAACCGTAAAAATCCCAAATTATATTGACACAATAGAAACACATATGGTCACTACATAATACAAGCAGACATATGCACACTTACTAAACACAGGCATGCACACATACACACATCCACTACCTAAATGCACTTTCGTATTATACATTCACTATGTACATAAGGGCACACACACTACATACATACATACATACATACATACATACATACATACAGGCACTACATACATACATTTTGGTGATGGCTTCTCATCTGTTTCCTCCTAATGGAATTGGCGCATAGTGAATCGAAGTGCACTTTGCAGCCCATTACAAATCCTGTTGTAGCAGCAGAAGGGAAGAGGTGAGGAACAGGTCATGCAGTGTTATGTGGACGGGATCTATTCTATAATTGAAGAGGTTTTCTGTATTTATTTATTTTTTTAAAAGCTTTTTTTAACAGAAAATGAAAACATCAGAAACATTGTCATAGTCATCCACTAACGTTACTGATTCTTGGCTGTTCCACTACTGATGGTTTCCTTTTTTTATAACTTGATGTCATAGTGTATAGTCCATAACATTGTCTGTTACATTACCACAGCGTGATGTGAGATTGTTATGGACTCTAGGTTATAAATAAAGGAGCATCAGGGAGCCCAGGAAACCATCAGTGGGGGAACAGCCAAGAATCAGTAACGTTAGTGGATGACTCTGACAACGTTTCTGATGTTTTTATTTTCTGTTAATACAAGCTTTAAAAAATAAATAAATAAATAAATACAGAAAACCTCTTCAATTACAGAATAGATCCCGTCATCATAACACTGCATGACCTGTCCCTCACCTGTTCTAATAATTGAATGTTGGGGACAGGGCTGCAATTACAACAATTTGGGCCCATACTGTTCAATGATCAGGGCCCTCATAAAACAGGATCTTATAAAATGGTAGGTGAGGTGGCCCTGGGAGGTAGATCATCTACCCCTCTTCCCCTGTAAAGAGTGCCCCACACAGTGACCCCTGTATATAGTGTCACAACACCCTGTATGGTGTCACTCACAGCCCCATGTAGATAGTGCCACACACAACCCCCTGTAGATAGTGCCATACACAGGCCCCTGTAGATAGTGCCAGACACAGTCTGCTGTAGATGGGGCCACACACAGTCCCCTGTAGATGGTGCCACATACTACCCCCTGTAGATGGTGCCACACACAGCCCCCTATAGAGGGTGCCTCACACAGCACCTTGTAGATGGTGCCACACACAGCCCCCCCGTAGATGGTGCAACACACAGCCCCCCGTAGATGGTGCCACACACAGCCCCCTGTAGATTGTGCCACATACAGCCCCCTGTAGATGGTGCCATACACAGCCTCCTGTAGATGGTGCCACAAAAAGTATTCCCCTCTTGTATACAGTGCCACACAGCGCTCCCCTCTTGTATATTGTGCTACAAAGCGCTTCCCCATGTATATAGTGCTCTAAAGTGCTTCCCCCCCTTATATATAGTGCTACACAGCACTTACCCCCTTGTATATAGTGTCACACAGTGCCCCTCCCTTGTAAATAGTGTTACACAGTGCTTCCCCCTTGTATTTAGTGATACACAGCGCTTCCCCCTTGTATATAATGCTACACATCGCCCCCTTGTATATAGTGGCACACAGCACTTCCCCCCCTTGTAGATAGTGGGACACAGCACTTCCCCCCCTTGTATATAGTGCTACACAGCGGTCCCCCCTTGTATATAGTGCTGCACTGCGCTTCCCCCTTGTATATAGTGCTACACAGAGCCCCCCTTGATTAAAGTTCTACACAGCACCTCCCACTTGTGCCACAGAGCACTTCCCCCTTGTATATAGTGTCAAACAGCGCTTCCCCTTGTATATAGTGTCACACAGCACTTCCCCCCCTTGTATATAGTGCTACACAGCGCTTCCCCCACTTGTATATAGTGCTACACAGTGCTTTCCACCCTTGTATATAGTGCTACACAGCGCTTCCCCATGTATATAGTGCCACACTGCGCTTCCCCCCCTTGTATATAGTGCTACACAGTGCTTCCCCCTTGTATATAGTGCTACACAGTGCTCCCCCCTTGTATATAGTGCTGCACAGCGTTTTACCCCCTTGTATATAGTGCTACACAGCGCTCCTCCTTGTATATAGTGCCACACTGCACTTCCCCCCTTGTATATAGAGCTACACAGTGCTTCCCCCCTTGTATATAGTGCTACACATCGCTCCCCCTTGTATATAGTGCCACATAGTGCTCTCTCCTTGTATAAGGTGTTACACAGCGCTCACCCTTGTATATAGTGCTACACAGCGCTTTCCCCCTTTGTATGTAGTGGTACACAGCACTTCCCCCCTTGTATATATGGCCACAGAGCATTCCCCCCCTTGTATATAGTGCTACATAGCGTCCCCCCTTGTATATAGTCCTAGACAGCGTCCCCCTTTGTATATAGTGCTACACACAGACCCCTCTTGTAGATGGCGCAACATACAGCCCATCTTGTATTTGTGTTACACACAGCCCCCCTTGTAGATGTTCCACACACAGACCCCCTTGTAGATGGTGCCACACAAAGCCCCCTGTAGATTTTGCCACACACAGCTATCTGTAGATGGTGACACACAAAGTCCCCTGTAGATGGTGCCACACATAGCCCCCTGTAGATGGTGCCACACACAGCCCTCCTTGTAGATAGTGGCACTCAGACCCACATACAAATAAAACATTTTTTACTCATCTACCCCCGTTCCCGCAACGAACAGAGCTGCTCCACAGATTTGAGACCCAGAGACGGGAACCTTGCGTAGGCCGGCATGATCCGGTGACGTTATCACGACGTGCCTGCGCAGGGATTCTGTCCCAGCATCTCATAGGCTGCAGGCTGAACGTGGCCAGTAGCCTATTGAATGGCGGAGCAGGGATACCTTTGAATAAAACTTAGATGTGATCGTTATCAGTTGGATCCTTCGTGTCAGAGACACGCAGGACCAACTTTCACTGGAGCCATAAGTGCAGCTGAGCTGACGGAGTCCGCTTTGAAGGCAGGATATAGCTTCTATGTATACAGGATACAAGGAAGCTGTATCTTGAAAAGTAAAAAAAATAAAAATAAAGTCAATTTAAAAGTTGTTTGAAACTAAAGACATTGATTTATTAGAGAAAAAAATTAGTTCAAAGGTGTACACAGTCTTTAAGTCTAAAACCTTTACACGCACTTTTTTTCTGTTTTAAAATTAATTCAAGAATTGCCATGTATATTTAAGTGTTTTTTGTTGTTTTTTTTTGCTTTTGTTTTACATATGGTTCTGGCAGCATTTTTTGTTTTGTACAGGCATTATTCCTGGCATTTTTTTAAGTTCTATAGAGAAGCCTATGAAGTAAAAGGGGCCACAAAAAAACACCATACCTAGATTTGATTAAAAAAGCGTGTGTGACTTTAGGATGGGTTCGCAAGTAGCATAAACACTGCGTAATTTCCGCAACAGAATTCTGTGCAGGAATTCCGCAGCATTTAAAGTACAGTGAATGAGTTTGGAACAAATCTGCAGTGCAAACTTTCATAAATTGACCTGCAGTGCGGACTTTAAGGGTCAATGCGCACGATGCGTATTACGTGCCTTTTTGCCGTGCGTATTTGCGTGCGGCAAAACCGCAGCGTAATACAGTACCAGCACAGACAATGAGATTCCAGGAAATCTCATGTACTCACTGCGGTATTTTACCGCATGTAAATTGACCTGCAATGCAGATTTTAAAACCTGCAGCATGTCAATTTATCTTTCGTTTCCGCCTGCAAATTCTAAAATCGCACCAAAAATCATCTCATCAAAAGAGAATAACTGCACCGAAAAACGCATAAAAAACCCGCACCCTTCAGGTTTGTTTTTTCCCTGCGAATTTCTTGCAGTTTACTGCGATTTTGCTGCGTAGTTTCCGTAGCAAAATATGCAACATGTAAATGTAGCCTAAATCGGCAGCATGTCAATTTATGCTGCGGATTTGTTGCTGAAAACTGCAACAAATAGCTAATTCTTGCGGTGGAAACGCTGCGATTTTGCCACAAAAATCGTAAATGAGAAATTTACTTAAATAAAAAACTAATAATTACTGTTGTCATAGCGACGCATTTCATCTGTTCTCTGTCCAGGCCAGCCTCCTGGGATGACGTTTTATCCCATGTGACTGCTGCAGCCAATAACAGGCTGCAGTGGTCATATGGGCTGCTGCATCATCATCCCAGGAGGCTGGACTGCATGTAGAACAGAGACACTTTGCTATGACAACGGGTCGGGGGTAAGAGTCCGCCCGAAAATCTGCACCACAATTTGGTGCATTTTTTCGGTGGAATTTCCTGTGGATTCTAGGTCGGATTCGCTGAGTACTTTTACACAGTGTATCCAATTCGAGGGAACCAAGACTTACAGTGATTAACCTTGTTGAGAGGAAGTGCCAAACAAATGAAAATATGCTGAATGGATTAGGTTGACTGAACAGTGTTAATCTTTCCAAGTTTTACATTCTAAACTAATGGGGGCATTGACATAGCATGGCCAAGTGCATTCCTATACCTGGGCTCATCACTTTAATACACTTTATAAAATGAATTATCTGCTTGTATAGGGAGGGAGGACTTTCTATCGTGATGAGATCACTTTGCAGTTAGCAAAAATATTCAGGCCACAAAGCAGCATAACAAACATCTAACTGGGTCCTTCATTATTGTGAAAGGTTTTGCCCCTTCTACCCATTCTCCATGACCAGTTCTCTACCCCCTTGTTTGTTAACCATGCAGTTATTTTTAAGAGAGAAGTCCCGCATAGTTCTTTGCCACCCTATAGCAATGGGGATAGGAGCATCCAGGACTCTACATCCCTTCCCAATGGCACCATAACAACCGCTTGGGCTGCCTCTATAGTACATATACCTTTGCTGCCGAAAAGACTCACCATTAAACGCTATATGCTTATAAAAAAAAATCACATATGTGAAGCACTATTAAATATAGCTATGTGTAAATTGAGGGTCATATTTTCCCATTCAGCCAAAACTAACAACTGACTGCTTTCCAAAAAAAAGCTCTATGTGAACCTGGCTTTAGAGACATTTCATACGAGCCGGTGACTGTGCTAAAAGTCCTTCCAGGCCTTCCTTTTAAAGGGAATGTGTCGCGAATTAAACCTTCTTTTTTTTTTACGTAAGTTACTTATTTGTATTATATTTTTTACGTTTTTTGCTGTATTTTTTTTTTCTTCCACATGGTGGAAAGTATTAAGAATTCAATAATAATTTGACATGTTTCCTATGTTGGCCAGCAGAGGGAGCACTTCCCAGAATTACAGAATGGTAAATAAGGCAAAGCAACCTGACTCATAACTGCTGTAAATGTGGGAGGGAATCTCACCCCCCCCCCCTACAAGCCTGGAAACGGTGTCTTCAAATTGCTAAGCAGTGTCCGGCTGCCATTTTGGGTGTCATTGTACATATGCAGCTGGCAGAAGCTATAGGACACACCAAAAGGCTAAGGGTATGTTCACACGCTTACTAAACAAAGGGAAAATAGCTCCTGATTTTCAGCAATTTTTTTTATCAAACTCACGTTTTTTACGGCCATTTTCGAAGCTGTTTTTCTATAGAGTCAATGAAAAACTGCTCCAAAAACGTCCCAAGAAGTGATATGCACTTCTTTTTGCCGGGCGTCTTTTTACGTGCCGTGTTTCGAAAACGGCCGCGTAAAAAAAAAACGCACCGTCGGAACAGAACGCTGTATTTCCCATGGGCATGTTTGGAGGCGTTCTGCTTCCGATTTTTCGGTACGTTTACGGCCAAAAAAACTGCTGAAAACACTGCGTGTGAACATACCCTTAGCATGATGAAAGTGAAGTGAATGACTTTTCAGTTGACAGGTTCACACGGCGTGTATTTGACACGATTTGTTTGCGAATTTTACATGCCCCTCCTGCTAAATGTATTTATCCCCCCCATCCAGCTGACCGTCTCCTCCAGTGTCCCTACCCAATCTTGCTGACCGTCTCCTCCAGCGTCACCATACAATCTTGCTGATAGTCTCCGCATAGGGGGGGCCCGACCGGGGGTCACGTCACGAGAGCGGGGGTCTGTGTGAGAGAGAGAGGGACAGAGAGAGACACACCTTACCTGCAGTGCAGTCGGTCTTCATAATGGCGCCTGCTATCTCCCTACAAACCAGCTTCTCTGCTGTGTGACTCTGACCTGCGTCTGCGCAGTTCAGAGCCAGATAGCAGAGGCAATGGTCGGCTCCCGTTCATTGTGTCCTATGCCCTGTGCTTTCGTATTCCATCTCTGTATGTGTCGTTAAGAGACACATACACAGATTAAATAAAACATGGCAGCCCCCAGTACAGTAAGAAAGTGTCAATAAAAAAAAACTTTGTGCGTGAAAAATTAAGTCAATATAATATTTTATTCAATAAAAACACATAAATTAATTAAAAAAAACAAAAACATGACACTGTCCCTTTAATAAGTCTATACTGCAGTCAGACACTGATAAGAACAGACTTGCACGGAATTGCATAGCTATTTCTAAAGCACAAGCTATGGGCATTTTTATATATATTTGCAGATTTTGTTGGAGTTTTTATATTGGATTAGCTTGTAATGACCTTTTTAATGGGAAAAAATCTTTAAGCCAAAAGAAGAGATATCAGAGGGTCAATGGAACACACTCAAATACCAGTCTGGGACTTCCTCCAGATGGGTCTCTGCAGCTGCAGTGTGTCTCCATTTTTTTTGTCCTAATGCTGTCTGTCCTTAGTAGGAGTGCTTGCAGTATAGAGATTACACATCATGCAGCCATATTCTGATCTGAATGCAGTGAGTTTTCTTTAACAAGGTCATTACAAACTTGATTAATGCATAAGGTAGACTGCTTAAAAAAATAAATAAAAAAAAGCCCACAGGCCAGTGTACATATATTTATCTTGCCAGATGAAAATACTTGTCATGTAGGACATGTAGCATTTGCAAAATGGCAAAATTAACAACCATGGTTGACTTCAGGGTCCTATAGTTATCATAAAAATGTATCTGTGACAGATCCAAGGCAGCAATTTAGCAGTCACATTTTTAACAAGTTTACAATTCTTTTGAATCCAAAAATGTTTTGAGAGATTAATGCTAATTTGTAAATTATTATGTTTTATTTAGAGAGCCTTTGTCTCTAAAATAGAAAAAAAATCATCCACCTCTGTTAAAAGGGTTGTCTCTTGATAGACATTGGGGGCATATCAGTAGGGTATTTCACCAAAAGGGGGGGCTACTGTGAACGCCATCTAGAATGAATGGCTTAGAAATTCTCTAATGAATTGGCAGCGGCACTAGAAAGTGCAGTGCCATTTCATCTCTTGATGATTTAAAGTTTTTTTTTTTTTTAATAAATAGGTCAGTCAGTGTGATTGGTGTAACTTTTTAATTAGTCTTTATTAAAAATTTGTTTTACTGCTCTGTGTTCTCTGTACAGAGCAGCTGTATCATTCATTCGCTATGACCTGAATCCGTCAATCCAATGGACCCCCGTCAGGGGTTCAGTGTCAGTGGGTCCTGCGCCTCCCTGACACGCAGGATCCACCTGTAATCTATCTAAGTTATGAACTTAGATGTGATGGATAACAGGTGGATACTGCATGTCAGAGACGCGCAGGACCCGCTGTCACTGGATCTGACGGGAACAGGATTTAGCGCTATATACAGCTCCTCTGTATAGAAAATTCAGAGCAGCTGTACCACAAAAAGTAAAAATTGTTTTTAATAAAGACTGTCACAATTTGTGGGTATGTGGACCCACTTTGGCCAGGGAGGCAGCTGGCCAAACCACAGGGAACCCCAGCAATACAAAGTCCCACACAAGGGTACCCGGATAGTCCAGACCGTAGCCGCAGCTCTGGCACGGATGGAGGTGGGGGCAGCAGGTAACGCCAGATGTGGCGGATGACAGCAGGTGCCGCAGGTTGCGCCAGACGTGGCGAATTCCTCTGGATATGGCAGAAGACACAGGAAGTGGCGGATGACACAGGACGTGGCAGATGACACAGGACGTGGCAAACAATGGCAGGTGCAGAAGACACGACTCCATCTAGTAGGCACAGGAACAAGAACACACCACGGGATCCAGGAAGAGGTAACAGGGCACGGGTAGCAACTTGAACGGGAAACACTAAGGGACCATTTGCACGACAGACTTGGAATATACTAACAATGCTCAGGCAAGGATCAGAAGGGCTGAGGCCTTCTTATAGTCCAGGAAATCATGGGAGTTGATGATGATGATTTTCTTCATGTGCACGCGCTGGCCCTTTAAGAGCGGGCATGAGCGTGCGCGCACACCCTACGGGACACAGCGGACCGGAGCGGAAGTGAGCGCTGGTGTCTCCTAGGAAGGAAATGGGGACCAGCACTCGCAGATCCATGGCTGCGGGCATCAGGAGGTGAGTAGACCCGATGGCCCGCGGACATGGACGCTACAAAGACTAATTAAAACATTACACCAAACACACTAACTGACTTGTTTATTAAAAATAAATGCCCATCAAAGGTTTACATAGCCTTTAACTCGGGTTTTCTTCGGGTAGCCACATGGATGGGTGGCCAAAATATCAGAGTGGGGTAGGGTTCATGGGAAAAACCTGCCGATCAGATATTGGTGGCATATCATATTGATGCCTCCATGATAAGACAATCCCTTTTAGAAAATATATGGCCTATCCTCAGGCAGTTCAGTGTCAGCAGTAAAAAAAAAGTGATGGGGAAGCAGGACTCTTCAAAACAGATCATCGGCGGGGGTGCCGGGAGTTGGACCCCGACCGTTTAGATATTAATGGCCTATCCTGAGGATAGACCATGAATTTCTTAGGACTGGAAAACCCCTTTAAATGAGTGAATAACCTCTTTATTGTCAGTTGCTTTTTCAAGTTAAATTTATTACATTTTATGTCCTAATGAGCCACCCATATGTATCAAGGGTTCGTGTGAAGCAAAAACCAAAATAACCTGTCTCTGGCTTCAGTCTTTCCTTGGCGCTGGCATCCTTCTAGTGTACCATGTATGTATCTCCTATTTAGGATTGATTATATACATTTGTTTGTTACATTATGCATTCATACCTGTGTACTTGACCAATGTCTATGTTTACCATGATTTACCTATGTTGGCATGAACCAACAATTTTGTTCATTGGATGCCCGTCATGAAAGACCTTGACACAGTCTGTATATCCAGTTTACCTACCGTGCTTTTTCTGTCTCCCTCTCTTTTTGTGACGGTTGTATTCTTTATTTTAAAATTCACTTATTTTAATCATGTTCATTAATAAAGTTTATATTTGAATTTTTTACAACAAGGTCGTGTTAGTTTTCATTAGGTTATTTTAATCTATTAAATGTTAATGCATAAATAATACCCCACTTTTTTTTTATTTAGGTACCACATATATTGAATTTTTTGTCTATTTGTATTGTATTTGATTTTATCCTATATTTCAGTTACATTTGTCTTTTGTAATATGGCTATAATATTTGCTTTTTTATATGAGATACATTTAGATTTTCATAAATTATTGGGTTTATTTGTCATCTCCAGTGTTGAGTTGCTCTTCCATCCAACATTTGCTTTCTACTATTGTGGCTAAAATGCACTTCCATTATGTCCCCTTTTGTAAAATTCTTAATGGCTTTGTATGTTTTAAAGGCTGTGTTATGACTAGTCACAGTATAGGTTTACCTACAGAGAATCAACACTTACTTCTTAGTGAATTGCATAGACAGAAATTACCTAATTATAAAACCATAATTGGAATTCCCTCTTTACAGGCAAGAGAGTTTGGATAACATAGCAGAGCAATGATATAAAAATTAGATGACCCCCAATTAAATAGAAAACAGTAAGTTAATGTTTACGGTAACCTGTGTCTGTGTCACGGTCTGTGGTTATGACTGCCATGGTCTGTGGGTATGTGGATCCACTAGGCCGCACCGCCGTAGCGGGGAGGCAGTTGGCCAAGCAACAGAGCACCCAATCAAGACAAAGTCCCGCTCTAAGGTACCTGAATAGTCCAGACAGTGGCCGACGCTTTAGCACAGATTGAGGTGGGTGCAGCAGGTTGCGCCAGACGTGGCGGTTGACAGTGTGCGCAGCAAGTCTGCGCCAGACGTGGCGGATGACACTGGACGTGGCAGATGACACTGGACGTGGCAGATGACACTGGACGTGGCAGATGACACTGGACGAGGCAGATGACACGGAACGTGGCAGATGACAGCAAGTGCAGTAGGACACAACTCTAACACTAACAGGCTCAGGAACAAGGGCACAACACGGAATACAGGAAACTGGTAGCAGGGCACGGGAAACAACTTGAACAGGAAAAGATTAAGGGACCATTTGCAAGACTGACATGGGAATACTAACAATGCTCAGGCAATGAGCAAAGGGGCAGAGCCCTTCTTATAAATAAAAACCTAAAAATAGAGTCAAAACCATGCTTATACTGATAAAATATATAATTTTATTGGTACAAAATATAAAAAACACACACATTAAAATAAAAGATGATTACCACAGTGTGAAGCAGATGAGGCCAGACAGTTGTCAATAGTTGGATAATACATAAACATATATGTGTTTTGGAAGTATCATGAGTAAGGCTTGGAGTAACTGCAACCATGAAAGCACATTCAGTGCTCTACATAGTGTATACAATATATAAACCCAGGAGACATGTAATGTGTTCTAGATAATATGCAGAGTCCCAGGTCTGAGTAATCATTTGAAGGCAAAGATGCAGTAAGCACCAGACCCAAACAAATGGTTACATAAAAGTATATGTGTTTATATAGTATAAGCAACTTACCCATAGATTTGTGCTGTCTGGCGTCACACCCGACGAACGTTTCGGCTGAGAGCCTTCGTCTGGGGGTCTGGACCATGTGTGTTTTTTATCATTTGTACCAATAAAATTATATATTTTATCAGTATAAGCATGGTTTTGACTCTATTTTTAGCTTTTTATTCTGATTATGTTATGAGTCACCGCTGACGTCACCCGTAGTCATGGGCGTTTTCTAATATATGCCCCCCCCCATATAATATATTATATATGACCTACTGATATCTGTTAAGTTTCTTTATAGAGGGGTATTTAGGTTGTCCTCCATATTGGTTAAGTAGGCAGAGCCCTTCTTATAGTCCAGGGGAATCATGGGATAATTGATAATGATGATTCCCATGTGCGCGCGCTGGCCCTTTAAGACCGGGCACGAGCATGTGCGCGCATCCTATGGGACACAGCGGACCGGAGCGGAAGTGAGCGCTGTAGGAATGTACACTACCGTTCAAAAGTTTGGGGTCACCCGGACAATTTTGTGTTTTCCATGAAAACTCACACTTATATTTATCAAATGAGTTACAAAATGACTAGAAAATATAGTCACGACATTGACAAGGTTAGAAATAATGATTTTTATTTGAAATAATAATTTTCTCCTTCAAACTTTGCTGCAAATGGAGCATTCTTTGACGAAAGCAATTACAGCATTGCAGACCTTTTGGCATTCTAGCTGTTAATTTGCTGAGGTAATCGGGAGAAATTTCACTCCATGCTTCCAGAAGGCCCTCCCACAAGTTGTATTGGCTTGATGGGCACTTCTTGCGTACCACACGGTCAAGCTGCTCCCACAACAGCTCTATGGGGTTGAGATCTGGTGACTGCGCTGGCCACTCCATTACAGATAGAATATCAGCTGCCTGCTTCTTCCCTAAATAGTTCTTGCATAATCTGGAGGTGTGCTTTGGGTCGTTGTCCTGTTGTAGGATGAAATTGGCTCCAATCAAGCGCTGTCCACAGGGTATGGCATGGCATTGCAAAATGGAGTGATAGCCTTCCTTATTCAAAATCCCTTGTACAAATCTCCCACTTTACCAGCACCAAAGCAACCCCAGACCATCACATTACCTCCACCATGCTTGACAGATGGCGTCAGGCACTCTTCCAGCATCTTTTCAGTTGTTCTGCGTCTCACAAATGTTCTTCTGTGTGATCTAAACACCTCAAACTTCGATTCGTCTGTCCATAACACTTTTTTCCAATCTTCCTCTGTCCAATGTCTGTGTGCTTTTGCCCATATTAATCTTTTAATTTTATTAGCCAGTCTCAGATATGGCTTTTTCTTTGCCATTCTGCCCTGAAGGCCAGCATCCCGGAGTCGCCTCTTCACTGTAGACGTTGACACTGGCGTTTTGTGGGTACTATTTAATGAAGCTGCCAGTTGAGGACCTGTGAGGCATCTATTTCTCAAACTAGAGACTCTAATGTACTTGTCTTGTTGCTCAGTTGCGCAGCGGGGCCTCCCTCTTCTCTTTCTACTCTGGTTAGAGCCTGTGTGTGCTGTCCTCTGAAGGGAGTAGTACACACCATTGTAGGAAATCTTCAGTTTCTTGGCAATTTCTCGCATGGAATAGCCTTCATTTCTAAGAACAAGAATAGACTGTCGAGTTTCACATGAAAGTTCTCTTTTTCTAGCCATTTTGAGAGTTTAATCGAACCCACAAATGTAATGCGCCAGATTCTCAACTAGCTCAAAGGAAAGTCAGTTTTATAGCTCCTCTAAACAGCAAAACTGTATACAGCGGTGCTAACATAATTGCACAAGGGTTTTCAAGTGTTTTCTAATCATCCATTAGCCTTCTAACACAGTCACTTTTTATTAAACTTTTTTTTTTTTTACTAGTCCCACTAGGGGACTTCACTATGCGATCGTCCGATCGCATTTATAATACACTTCAATACTTCTGTATTGCAGTGTATTATGCCTGTCTGTGTAAAACGAACAGGCATCTGCTAGGTCATGCCAGAGGCATGATCTAGCAGGCATTCACGACAGGCAGACCTGGGGGCCTTTATTATGCCACCGGCTGCCATCGGAGACACAGGCACTCAGCGATCTTATCGCCGGGTGTCAGTGGGATGAGAGGGAACTCCCTCCCTCTCTTCAAAACCACTCAGATGCGGTGCACGCAATTGCGCACCGCATCTGAAGGGTTAAACGGGTGAGATCGATACTAATATCAATCTCACCCAGTCGAGCAGGGACGCCCCCAGCCCTCAGCTACCTCTGGCAGCTGAGTTCAGGGAGATTTAACTGCTCCCTGCTCTGTTTACTTGTTCCGATGCAGCGACGTAAAAAGTCTATTGCATCGGAATAAGGCCCATTAGTGACCAACGTAAAAACTCTATTGGCCGGTCACTAACGGGTTAAGAGTCAACAGATATTCTGCTCACTGAAGGATCAGTGTACAATTGTCCATAGAAGTCTAGGGTATCTTTTAGAGCAATGACCCTCTTGCATGCAAGGAGAGTTTCTATTTAAAGCACCACATGGCCCATGAACCCTGTGTGTCTTTACAATCGTGTGCAATATTGGATCCTCATTCCGGTCAGGAAATTCAGCACTTGTGACCATGTGACCAGCATCGTGACAAATTTTTTCTTGCAGCCACAGAAGAATGTGGGCGTGTGGCAAGCCATGCTTTTGCCACTCAACGCTGTACATGAAACCAAGAGCTGAACCCAAAACTGTTTGTTTTATGATAAAGTCGATCATCAACTTTAGTTTTAAGTGGAAAACTCTGGCTATAATACCATGCCTACCATAAGACGCCTGTCCTGCAAGAAGTTCTTGGGAAATTTCGTACCACTTTGGATTAGTTGTGAACGTTATGAAAAGGTCAGGCTGGCCGTATTTTAGGACATAGCAGAAAGCATCTTGTGTAGGTTCATGCATGTAACGCGGACCACCGGTAAAACTGGATGGCAGGATAACTAATCGCCCAAAGTTTTCCATGTTATTATCTTGTTGCATGGCGTCTCGCAGATGCACGTTATCTTCAGCGCGTAAACGTGTCTAGTTAGTGCGCATGTACACTAAACGCTCCGTCTCTATTTTCGCATACATGTCCACAATAAATTGGCTCAACAATCCTCAAAGTCGTTGCAAATAGATAAAACGATTACGCCTTATCTGCAGCAGGTATGAATAAAATTGCTGGGCTGATATATTTTGATGAAAATTTGTTACCTTAGTAGTAGGATTAACTTGGTAGAGTCCAAAATTGTACCCATCTTCGCCGTGGCAATAAATTAAAGGATATTGCAGGGCGTCGTAAGCTATGTGTGTTTCGAAAATGCATTGCAGGCGATCATCGTGATTGCGCAACACGATGTCACGACTAATCAACTAAAACCATTGCAACGTCATCTATGACGGGGTGTAATGACAGGGGGGTAGGGAAACAGACAGTGAGCCCTAATCTACCCACCACTCAGTCCCTGCCTACTTGCAACGACCCGCCCTAGGCGACGGGGTACAACTGAGCGACGGTCCCTACGCTCAGTAGGTGCACGACAGACAAACGGACAAGGGGACACAAGCAAAGGGAAATGGGGCAGTTGCCCACGGCAACACCGTGAGCAACAAGAGAGGTGAAAGAGCCGAGTCAAACCAGGAATGTACGAGGTACCAAACGCAGAGCAGGAGAGTAGTCAGAAAGCCGGGGTCAGTATGAAGCAAGGTCAAATAGCTAGGAGCTGCAGCAAGGCCAGGAAACCACACGAGAAGAATCACAAGCAAAGGAGGAACAGGAAAGGCAGGTATAAATAGACAGAGGGCGGAACTAGCTCCGTCTGGCCAGGCTGCGATAGGCTCTCCCACTCCTAAGCCTGCCATCCTGAGTGGTGGAAGATGGAGTCAGTCTCAGAGACATAGAACCAGGTGCAGACTGATTACCCATGGGCGTATACACAGAAGTGCCTGGCAGATCCTTTACAGTGGGGCGTTATACCTGGCGCGGTGTTCAGCAACAGGACGTCTATCTGCGCTGTTGATCATTTTGTAATCATTGCTTTGCTCCTGCGGAATAAACTGTAATGCAGCTGTGAAACTATGCACGTACGGATTCACCTGATGCAGCATGTTTTGAAGTGGAGATACAAGGTTACTATTTAGTTGTGGAAAGTTCTGATTTCTGATATTGGCATGTTCATTGTAATCTGATACTAAATAAATCTGAAGAAATTTTGGCTCCTCTTGTGGTAGCAAAGATCCGGTGGCATGAATGGTCCCTTTGTAATTAGTCAAAATATGTCATTTGGAATGCGCTGTTATATAAACAGATACTGTCTAAAAAGTGTTTTGATTGTGGGTGGTCACCACCTAAAAGTTGTTTTATAAGCTCTGGAGGTTCTTGAAATTTTTCAATGTGAACTTTACCACTTGAACAACAGATTCCATTTGGTTCTTTTCTCAATTTGAGAGCATCGCAAAAATTGCAAACTACGACCACACCACCTACGGAAGTGAATTCAGCATAGACAATCCTAGGGGAATACATAAAACCTGCTGTTTCCTTATAGACCCGAGGAATAGCATTGTTTGCCGCACCGTACTCCTGAGACTCATCTGAATCTTCTGATGAAATAGACATTCTATTAAGAGAGTGTCGAACTCGATCAGCCTCTAAGCGTGATTGACGTTGTTCTGCTTTTTTCTGCCTGCCGTATTTCATCTACTCCCTTTCAGTCAATAATTTTCATTATCTTGGCATGTGCATTCATAATTCTCTCTACCTGATTCCAATCGTCGTTGATATTGGTCTTCGCTTTCGAGAGCTCTGGCAAAGTTGTGATGTTTGCGATCGGCGGTTAATCGCGCTTCACGTTCTTCACTACTTACAAGCTCTGGAGCGGCCGCTGTGCGAGCTCTCTGACAACTAAAGCGAGATTCTTTGTCGGTGAAAGTTTTAGACTCGCATGACGATGCATGGCGCTCTCGGTTAGCAAATAGTCGTGCTTCGCGTTCCTCGTTACTCTCCAGAGACAGAGAGGCCGCCAGGCGAGCACGCTGGGTAGAAGTTTTTGATGCGCGCGTTCTGGCCTGATGTTATTGAGCTACAGTAAGTGTCGCCTTATGATCTTCTTCAGATTCTTGAGTCCTAATTAGTTTCATTCTTTTTGCATTTCTGCTATATTGAGAAATATTTGATATTTTTCTGGAAGGCATTTATTCTCTTGAGACCGAGAGGCCGCTGTCCGAGCCCTTTGAGACAACCAATCAGATTACAGTTTTTTGAGGCAGCTAGGTGCATGAAAGCAGCGAGCGGATTGGTTGCTTTATCTCTCCTATATGTGTAATATCCAATACAGACAAATGTTGGAACTGTTGTCCATAGCAACCAATCAGATTACAGTTTAGATTCTTGTGAGGCAGCTTGGACAATGAAAGCAGAAACCTGATTGGTAGTTATATGTGCCTCCGATGCATAATAAAAAAATATAGACGAAAGTTGGAATTGTTGTCCTTCGCAACCAATCAGATCATAGCTATAATTTGTCTGAGGCAGCTTGAAAAATTTGCAGCAATCTGATTGATTGGCCACCTCTCCCTTATATAACAATCAGTATAGATGAAATTGGGAGCAGTTGCCCATAGCAACCTACTGGTGTCTATTTTTCCAAGACAATACAAAATGAAAGTAAAAATGTAAATTGGTTGCCATGGTTTCCATGTGTTGATGTTGTACTAATGCAATGTAAATACATTTTTGAAAACATTAAATTTGCATATCTTCTGATTGATTGAACCAATTGCGATGAACTAAAAACGAAATGTTACTTCAAGTTGACCCCTATGTTTTTGTTTTTAAAAAAAATCAGAATTGGGTCAGTAGTTTTCACGTGATGTGTGAACAAACAAACTGACAAACAGACAAAAATTCCAAAATGCTCTTAATGCATTCTATCACTTATCCTTCATCCCCCAATTTATTTTTTTCGCAAAAATGTTCAATGTACAGACACGCAAAGTTTACAGTTTTATTATATGTAGAGATGTACACACATATGACAGCTTATTCTGAAAAGTCACCTGAAAGGTTAGGGACTCTTTTTTTCAAAAAGGACATTAGAAGCTGATCAATAGCATTTCCCATCAAAGCCACTAAGAATCTCAATCATGACCAAGTGTATGTTTCATATTATGAGCACTGATATGTTCTTTTTTCCAATCAAAGTGAATCATTCTTAAAGTTAAAATCACCATCATCTTTAGTCTTACATTGCTGGGCAGTTTGTGTAGGGGAACCATTGGTCGACATTGTTTAAACATATCACTGTGGTGCACACATTGTACCATGTTATTCGTCGGAGGAAAAATCATTACCTCCTCAACCCTCTCTGTTATTGGGGAAATACTGATATACAAATAAAGAATAGAGTCTCCAAGGCGCTGCTGCACGGGGAAGTAATGAGCATACAGGAAGTATGGCCTGATGAAGATGCCGGTGCGGCATTGAAACGCGTAGCCTTGTTTCTAATAAATCACCCATACCTTATACTTCCTGTATGCTCATTACTTCCCCGTGCAGCAGCGCCTTGGAGACTCTATTCTTTATTTGTATATCAGTATATCCCTTGCGGTTTTCCGTGGAACACCGGCACCGAGTCCTGGCAGCAGCAGCAACCATTCTCTCCACTGTTCGTTGTCCTTTGATCCTAGGTGAGCACCTAATTGGATTTCTGGATTTTTGCATCTCTTTACCTTGGTAAATCGACACTATGTGGCGCTGTGTTTTGTGTCTCTTATCTGTTATTGGGGAAAGGGAGGTAAGCAATTACCACATTTTAAAACCAAAACTGGATGTGTTAAATGTTTATGTTTTATGTAGTATTTCCCCTTTTAAAAATAAAATAAAATAATGGAATAGGAATGTTAGTAGCCAGAGCCACCTTCTGAAAAGACAGGGTCAGACTTAGACAATATAGGGCCCTCCGCAAGAAAAGTATGTGAGCTCTTTGCTATATAACAGTTTGTTTATAGTGAAGTACTTGTATTAGAACACCTTTCAAGTAAATACTTCAGTGGTGCGCCAATGTCTGTGTTGGATTGGAAACCACCTACAATTATGAGCAATGGCTGCCATTAACAATTCTGTACATGCAATCTGCTAGACCGAAGGAAACATTGTTATTTAAATTATTTTTTTTTAGTGATGGGTCTTTTATTTTATTCTTTATTTTTAGAACAGTAGACATTATCACAAAAAGGGAGCCAGCTCCTAACGTCGCACAACCATCGAAAACAGTATAGAAAAAACATCAGTATTCGTAACAAATTGCGGCAGTAGTCAAATACTGCCCTTTAGATATTAAAAGGGAAGCCTAAGGTACAGGCTATGTGAAATTCAGCTCCGGAACTGCCCCAGGGTTTTCTAATATATCAAAATAGAATGATAGGGGAAGAAAGTAGAAGAAAAATAAAAGTAGAATACAGAAAAAAAAACAATTATGGGAAAGAAAAGGTAGGGTTATGGGAGAGGGGAAGTTGCAGTGGTCCACCGGAGGGAAGCACAGAGAGGATGTTAATCTCCTGTTAGGAGTTCCCATTAAAGCTGAATCGTGGAGGATGTCCCAGTATTCCAAGGACTATTAAACTTCCATCCAGTGGTACCAGGTTTTATAGAATTTGTCATATGTGTCGTGAACGGAAGAAGTAAAATTCTCCATGTGCGTGACATCATTAACTTTGGATAGCCTTTTAACATGAAGGGCGGATCTGTTTTTTTCCACAGCCGTGGAATACACGCTCGAGCCACCATCACCAGAAAGTGGAGGAGAGATTGTTTGTAGGCTAAAGTGGTAATCTCCATGTGATGGAAGAATAGCAGCGCTGGGCCCAAGTCCATAGTGAACACAGTATCAATGCGTATCACTTGTACATTCCCCCAGAAGGGGCAAAGAACATTATATGACCAGAAATAATAAAGAAGGGTTCCCTCTCCCTCACCGCACATCCAAGAGGTCGATTTCAGGGCATGAGGGCATGTAGTTGGGTAGGCACCCTATACCAGCGTGAGAGTATTTTGTAGACCGTTTCTTGGAAGCGTGAGCTTATAGAGTATTTGTGAATAAGAAGGGAGTATGTCCTGGATAGAACATGGCAGATTGAACTTGATCCCAGACAGATCGAGGGAGTTTTGTTCCGTACAAACGTCGACCTAGGCAGAAGCTTAGAGAAAAATTGTTTCAGTTAAAGCAATCTCCATGTTCCCAGGAAAACAGGATCGCAAATGGATGTTAACTAGTCAGCAGATGGCCAGTTTGCCCCTTCTCGGAGTGAGTGGCACGACATTGGCCAGCAGAGACCAGGATCTGAATTTTGGGTCAACAACCCCAGGAGGGAACTTGGGGTTGCGCAGAGTGATAGACTCTATTGCCTTTAGGGCGCCTGTGCAATTGCAGAGGCTGCACATATGGTGCTGTATGTCCATACTCTACCAAAGCAGTCCCCCTAGTGCCTTTTTTTCCATTATATGGTAGCTAGGATATTGTTTTGACCCCTATAATCGTCCCATAGTCGTGTTTCTCTATGTTAAATGCTTGGTGCATTCATGTCTCACCTCATTGTGATATTCTGTTTTTCTCCATGTAGCAATGTATCGCCGCACCAGTGCTGTGGTTTTTAAGTGTCTCGCATATACATAGCTTTTGGCTATAATCCACCTCCCACTGTATGCTGTGTCTGTGTGAGCTGCGCTATATAAGGTGCGGATGAGGCTTTTTGTCACAAGGGAATAACATTATCATACAAAGGGGCCTGTTCAGTGTGATCTACGAGTTTATGCGCCCACCCGTCCTGTTTGAAATTAATTCTCTCGTCATTAATATTCGCATTCAGCAGGTGGGGGAGTTGAATGTCCCTAGGGACAGTGTGAGAAGGCGGAAGGAACAGTGACAGCTAAGCAAGCAATTCTTGCATGAGCTATGAATAAGGATACACTTTCTTCCATCAAAGATTTATAGGTCCACAAATGCATATGAATTAAGCTAGAGGAACATATTTAGAAATGCCTCCCGCTTCTCCCTTGCCCACCACAGATGGCACTCTGTCCCCTCTCCTCATCTTCCTGTTACAAGCAGGAGTCTCTGTACTCCTCACTTCATTCATCTCTGTGTGTCACCCCTTTATTACCCAGACACATCACCCTGTGACTCCTCCGCACATAGCCTGACATAACTCCACAAATTTGTCCTACATTTAAAGGGGTTTTTCACAAAGCACTAAAATGTACAGCACTTTGTAAGATGTTTGTTGAAATTCAGTCACTGAGATCTTAGAGATTGTGTTTGTATGGAGATGCACACACATCCATGCAGCAACATCTATAGATCTGCTACCTACATAGATTTCAGTATATGCAGTGCGTCTATAGACTGTGCAGTGTGCATGTGTTTGTGTAACTTCACCCAGCACCTTCTCAAAGTCGCAGTCCAGGACCCAATTTGCGTTGATTTTAGTAGAATTCTCTCAGCAAACAATGAAGTATACACTGTGCACTGGACAATGTGAAGATCTAGCACAGGAAGGGTTAACTGAGTGTCCTTTTCATTTAAACATGAATTTATGGGACTCATTCACGCACACACGCACACACGCACACACACACACACACACACACACACACACACACACACACACACACACACACACACACTACATTTCCATAGCTCAAAATATACCTGCGTTGAACAGATGTTCCTTTGAAGAAAATCCCTTGTGCCCCTTTACTTCTGGTATTCCTTATTTTGATATGATATATAGAACTCAGTGGATACACTCTTTATGATGTACTGGCCCTAATTTTTGTCCCATTTCTATTCCATGATAAATGCCTATTCAGAGGCATTTGTGCTTGTGCTTGGCCCTGTCGGCATCATCTGCAGCAATAATTTATAATGCTGCATTCTTCTCAAGTGAGTCCTTCTCTCTTGACAAAACCCTTGGATGTCATTCCTTTGCTATATATATATATATATATTTTTTGTCTCATTTTGGTTCTGCTGGTATGATATTTGGCATGATCTTTCAATTGCGCTTAGCTCTGAGAAGCATCTATACATTATGGTCTTCTGGTAAAATCAGGGTCTTCTTGTATTGCAGAGAACTAGACCAACAATTGTAGACAAGCAATATACAGTGGCCACTGCTAATGACTAAGAACACATAGGATCGACATCAAAATTCTGTTTTTTTATGCTCACCATACATAGCCAGATTTTGCTTCATAATTATTTATTCTTCACTTATGTGGTCAAATATTGGGCTAGCAGTTCTTCTTCTTAAAGAGGCTCTGTCACTAGTTTAGTAATGCCCCCTTAGCCAATCTAATAGGTCACACTGATAATGGTGGTGAAAATTGTGTCCCAAAAAGTTTATTATTTTAAAAGTTCTTAGCTTTTTTAAAAATATGCAAATGAGGCTATACTAGACAAGTGGGTGTCAACACCAGCGATTCTCCTGAGGTGGAGCCTCCTCACAGCCTCTGATGTTGTCCTATCAGCATGAAGCTGCTTCAGACAGTGTGAGAGACTGAGGCTGGAGGGAAGGGGATCACTTCAAATAGCTGTATCTCCTGCTGTGGACATCACAAAAGTGGTTTGTAGTTCTAGCTGTGAAACAATCGGTGGTATCACCAGTATGTTTTCAGCCTGATGAAGAGATTGTTCTGATCTAGTAACGAACGCGTAGCTTTGTCCTAATGAACATACATAGCACTATATCTTCTTCCTCCATTGGACTGACTTTGTTGCTCCTACATGCATTTACCATCATCTTGAAGAGAAAACGCTGGGGAAATATTCAGAGTATTTTTGTTTCTACCTTCTCATATGTATTGGTCTCTTTGTATTAATTTGTTTGTCTCTGTCAAACATTCCCTCTTTCTGTTCTCGATCCATCAACGTCTTAAGCCCAGCAATTTAAGATGGAGTTGCAAATGATTTATATTGATCTTCATTAGCCTTCTGTCTTTATTTATCTTTATTATTAAAATGTATGCTTGATTTGTTCCTCTCTCCATTTCCTCTGCTGTTCTATAGTATTTGTATAGTTTTAGAAAAATGTGCCAGAATATTACCATAACAATTGTATTTATAATTAGTAACTCTATGGCAGATATAATAATCTGGTTATATTTGGTACTCAAACATGATTATACAAAGTTAATTTGTAAAATGTGGGGATATTTTACAATATCCTTGTCAGGCACACTTAAAAATCCAGTGGAAATGTATTATTGACCTAAAATTAAACCTCAATGACCACAGCTATAGTCTGTGATTGTGATCGTCTAAAACAGATAATGTAGGCTTTGTGAAGATTGGGAAAGGTGTATGTAGGTTAGGCTGGTTAGGCCATTCTAGGAGCCGATATGACTTATTTTTACCATATCAGCAAGATTTTGGACATGGACATCAATAGAAAACAAACCAAAAAGTATATATTTAGAATGATAAGATCTCTGTTGGAGCTCAAAATCCCCTACTTGCCTTCACACAGTCGTGAAGTAACATTCTGGCTGTCTGCAGTGGCCACTAACTGTATATGCTCCAAGCATATAAATATAAATCTATATGCATATAAATCTATATGCTCACTGCATATAGATTTATACAACACCTATTGACCTCAAAACTAGCTTTATAATTCTGCATAGCTCCCCCTATTGGCATCTGAAGAAAAAGATAATCTTAGCATTTAAGGGGGTAGTCCAGGATTTAAAAAAATGTTACTAACGCCTCATGCACACGGCCGTGTGCGCCGGCCGAGTCCCGTCAGTGATCTGAGGAAAGATAGAACATGTCCTATCTTTCCTCGGATCGGAGACTCTGAAAATTTTTCACGGACCCTATTCACCTGCTAAAGTGAATGGGTCTGTGAAGACTATCGGCTGCTACTCGCATGCCATCAAAAATGGCCCGAGTGGCACAACGGTCGTGTGCAGGAGGCAGAAGAGTAGGAATGTTGGATAAAATAAAAACACACTGCTCATCTGTTCATCCCCCCACGGCTCAGGCACCATCGGTCTTGTTTTGCTGTATCAACTTTCCTGCTCTTAGAAATAAATGTTTAAATCCTACAACCCTATTAACCAGCTTTGAGGCTGCTCCTCCTGAGTAGAGCTGTTCTTGAACCTGTGTCCATCAGCCTCTGGACCCGATAGCACCTGCTATTGCTGCAATACATGTAGCTACTTGCATTGTAGCATAGTTCGAAATGTGAGCTTTTTTCATTCACTGAATTCATTTTTGATTTTTAGAGCATAAGTGGGTTCATTTTTAAGTGGACCCAGCATTTTTCTTTATATAAGTGGAAGATCAACTGAACACAATTTTCTAGGCAATTTAAAATAATTTGAATAAGTTACAATTTAAGTAGCATGTACTTTGCTTTACATTGTTTTTGCTTTTCCATTATATTCAGAGCAATAAAGTTAGCTTTTTTGTTGACTCTTTTCACCCCTGCAATAGGAGACTTACATTTCCCAGCGAGATTCTCATTATCACTTCTAAATAACAAGCATCCCAAACTATAGAAGCAAAATTTAAATGATGAAAAACCGGAGTGTGGCTTAGTTCAATGGTGCATGCTTTTTTTTTTTTTTAAGAAAAAACTGGGAACACATCTCAAAGAATGAAGAAGTAGGAATGCTTTCTACTGATCTGTTTCTATTTTTCATTAAAAAACAAACAAACACATGGTCATTTTTAATTTCGATTTGGATGTCCTTCTCACATCTAACAACCAGTCTCACATGCCTTTCTCCTCAGCATGTTTTAATATATCTAAGTGGCTATGACTTCTAAATTGCACTGAACACGGAGACCAGTTGTGTCAGGTTCAGGGCCGGCTGCAGGTTTATGTGGGCCCTTGGGCGACACAGACTTAGCAGGCCCCTTTGCAGGGGAACTCACAGCAGCAGTAAAATGGCCCCCATATAGAAGTTAGGCCCTGTTTATGCCCCTATATAGAAGTTAGGCCCCCAGTTTGTATCCCCATAAATTTAGTGCCCTCTGTCGATAGTGCCACACAGCCCCCCTCCCAGGTAGTGCCACACAGCCTCCTCCTCCCAGGTAGTGCCACACAGCCCACTCCTCCCAGGTAGTGCCACACAGCCCACTCCTCCCAGGTAGTGCCACACAGCCCCCGCCTCCCAGGTAGTGCCATACAGCCCCACCTTCCAGATAGTGCTACACCACCCCCCTCCCAGGTACTGCCACAAAGCCCCCTCCTCCCAGGTAGTGCCACACAGCTCCCTCCTACCAGGTAGTGGCACACAGCCACCCTTCCTTGTAGTGCCACACAGCCACCCTCCCTGGTAGTACCACACAGCCTCCCTCCCTGTAGGTAGCACCTTTGGGGTTCCGTTTAGGAGTGGAATCCCCAGCCAGAGCATTGCCAACGTCACTGCCATATTTAAACCGTTTTGTCAGGGGCAACCCCAGAGCCATAGCCCCGGGTAGAGCACTTCTAGCTCTCTGCTTGGGACTCCTGCTCTGCTCCTGACATCACTGTCCATATATGGATAGTGATGTCCGGAGCAGAGCTGAAATCCTGGGCAGAGCGCTAGTAAAGCCTTTGCTCCAGTACTCCAGCTCTGGGGAAGCCCCTGACATCACTGTCTATATACGGCTAGTGATGTCAGGGGCAACCACAGAGCCAAAGTCATGGGCAGAGCGTTACTAGCACTCTGCCTGGTACGCTGCTCTGCTCCTGACAACACTGTATGGACCGTGATGTCAGGGGCTTCCCCAGAGACAGAGTCCTGGAGCAGAGCCGCTCTGCCTGGGACTCCTTCTCTCCCTCTGAGATCACTGTCCATGTATGGACAGTGATGTCAGGGGCTTCCCCAGAGACGGAGTCCTGGAGCAGAGCCGCTAGCCCTCTGCCTGGGACTCCTTCTTTCCTCCTGACATCACTGTCCATATATGGACAGTAATGTCGTTACAATGGCAGCGACAGCACCAGGCGGCCATGTGGGCCCCCCAAGGGTAGTGGGCTGCGGCACTTGCCCGGGTTCGCGGGGTGCGGACGCCGGCCCTGGTCAGGTTCATCTCAAACTGTTGGGAAGAGGTGACTCAGGTATTGTGTTATAGATCAGACTGTTCTACTGCTAGTTCTCCCACTGGCTAGTTCTCCCACCTAGTTATTCCAATGTTTGTTTTATGGTGTTGAGTATCGACCACCACACAGGACAATCAAGATGTTCCACACTGAATTTCCCCAATTTATCTTTTTAAGAACTCCCGTTCTACACCTAGGTATTGTCATGTCAAAACAGGAAAGGGATATTGGAAGCACAGTTTTCCAGCATGTTCTTTTATGCTGTAGCAGTAAAATATATTTTCACTGGATCAAGTGATTCCAAATCAAAATATAGAACAGCTGAGACCATAATTCCTTCCTGAGAAACTACTGTTAGATGTATGAATTTGTGAAGGAAACATTCTCTTGGCATTCTACAAACCCAAATTCATCCATCAGACTGCCAGGTGGTAAATTATGATTCAGTACAATTACAGTGTGCTTTTTATACCATTCCAGCCAATGCTTATGTTGATACCAGGTCTGTATACAGCTGCTCAGCCATTGACACTCTAAACATGAAACCTACAATGAGCACTTAGAATTGACTGAGATAGTTGTGGCGGAGCAGAATTTTAACAAAGTCGGAAAGCTGGCATCTTATGACAATGCCACATTGGCGTTTCTTGATCTCTTTGGTACACATTATTCTACTGGAAAAGTTTGTCTACAGAGATTGTATGACTATATGCATAATTTTATGTTAGCAATAATAATGAATGTATCTGAAACGGCCAAACTAGCTTAGCAAACAAATTATAGGGGATGTCCACGTAGTTTTTATCATGTGATATGTATTATTATAGCACAGTAATGTAAATATCAGAAGAGCGAAGACATTATGCGTCTTGAGACTGAGAAATTATATAACCGAAACTTGGAACCAGAATAAACTAGTGACTGGATAGTCTTATTGAGAAGGTCCATCCGATACTCCATTCCGAGTTTCGCTTATCTGAGCCAAGATGGAGATCTGGCTCTAATTCAAAGAGGCTGCTCGATGGCAGGCTATGTCTGTGGCTTTAAAGAGGCTCTGTCACCACATTATAAGTGCTCTATCTTGTACATAATCTCATTGGTGCTGTAATTTAGGTGACAGCAGTGTTTTTTATTTAGAAAAACTATCTATTTTCACCAAGTTATGACCTATTTCAGCTTTATGCTAATGACTTTCTTAATAGACAACTGGGCGTGTTTTTACTTTTGACCAAGTGGGCGTTGTGGAGAGAAGTGTATGACGCTGACCAATCAGTGACCAATCGGTTTCATACACTTCTCCCCGATCATTTACTCTGCACATAGTGATCCTGCGTTGTTCACTATTTGCAGTTACATACACCCACATTAACGTTACTGAAGTGTCTTGACATTAAATAGACATCGCGTCCAACCTGGACGGGATGTCTATTCACAATCCCGACACTTTGGTAATGTTTGTGTGTGACTTTCAGCACAGCAAGCGTAATCTCACGAGATCTCGCTGTAAATTACAGCACAGTGTGATCCTGGTTGGACGCGATGTCTATTTACTGTCAAGACACTTCAGTAACATTAATGTGTGACTGCACATCATGATCTAGCAAGATCACTATGTGCAGAGTAAATGAATGGAGAGAAGTGTATGACGCTGATTGGTCACTGATTGGTCAGCGTCATACACTTCTCTCCACAACGCCCACTTGGTCAAAAGTAAAAACACACCCAGTTGTCTATTAAGAAAATCATTAGCATAAAGCTAAAATAGGTCATAACTTGGTGAAAAAAGATCGTTTTTCTAAATAAAAAAACACTGTTATCTACATTACAGCGCTGATCACATCATGTACAAGATAGGGAACTTATAATGTGGTGACAGAGCCGCTTTAAGAGAAACCGTTTCGAGATTTGTAGCTGGATACTCATCAATCTGAAGAAGCTGTAGGCTCAAATCGGATGAAATCCTGTGTGATTTGAACCTGCAGTTTTGTTGAGTCACATCCATTTTTCTGTTAAAGTGTACCTGAAGCCAAAAATTAAGATTTTACATTGCTCTCAAATCCACATAGGTAGAAAATGTTTGAAGCCAATCTCTACTTTATATCTCTTGAAGCTGCAACCTGATGTCCCGGTCACCTGCTTCACCGCGTGATTACATCAGTATGTTTCTTAGGTTATCCCCTTTTACCTGTCTGTTACCGCAAGTTCTCTTCAATTGTAATGCTACTACTGCTTCCTAATGGATTTAACAAAACATGTACAGTGATCGAGTAAAGCAAAGCCCACATTGTACAGAAATGACCAGGTCCGCCAGAGTGTAGTCAATTGTGGTTCTATGGTGATGTAATTGAGGAGGAAGGTCCTTGCAGTCCACTACCTAGATATTTCTAATTACAATATCGGCAGAAACCAGTAGAGCTCACAGCCTGCAACAAAACACAATTTTGCCTAAATAACCATAGCACATATACCATTTGCATTATCACAAAACCCTCTTTTTTTCTAATCACTAGAACTTTGTGCTTATTTCTGCTGAAGGAAGCCTGTTGGGTTCTACACGTTTTGTTTTTTTTTGCATAATGTTATTAAAGAGCTTACAGTATTTCTATTGTGCATTGTCTTACAACCGTCAATGTAAACAATAGATATTTTAATTCTGGTAGTCATGGCTAAGTCCTTAGGCATATAACTACAGTATGTAAGTACAGCTTTTCTTTTAGATAGAAACAATCAAATCTATTCATCCATCTATCTATCTATCTATCTATCTATCTATCTATCTATCTATCTATCTATCTATCTATCTGTCTGTCTGTCTGTCTGTCTGTCTGTCTGTCTGTCTGTCTGTCTGTCTGTCTATCTGTCTATCGCCTGTGTTTTCTTTTTTACTATGAAACTGGTATTGGAGCTGCTAAGTTGATAACAGGACACTCAAGATATGCTCTGCTTCTTTAGCTAGAATCCTGCTCGCCCCAGAGGGCTTCTGCTATGACTGCTGTGCTGAGAGACTCACTCATTTGTTTCCTCCTGTATTGGATGATAAATAATTCAAGCTTAACGCCAAATCTTTGATTAAAATCTCCTGTCCCGTGATAGAGAATTTCACAAGGGTAATTTTTCTACAGAGACATAATTCACGTTGGGAAGTAATAAAGGGTTTTCTCATATAACAGAGTATACAAGATATACAGATGTGGCCATAAGCTTACATATAACAGTGATTTATCGGCGCTTGTCTGCCGAGGCATGGCTCTTGAAAGATATTTTGATTTTTTTTTGCATGGGTATATCACTTCAGTGTCAGGACACCTTTTCCAGTGACTTTATGGCTGTGTCATCATTTTGACATTACATTATAAAGATTATAAAGCCCAATGCTGTATCTGCCTTTTTAACTGTTCATCAAATGCTAGATTTATGTGCATAAGAGTTAAAAAAAAGTTCTGAAATAGTTCAAGGTTCAACAGGTCTCTTAAAGAGGTATGTACAGTAATAATGATGCATTTGGACTATGACAATTTGTATATTGTAAAAGCTTTATAATGAAAGATGTAAATACAGCACGTTTCAAGACGTAGCTTACCCCATTCTTCAGGTATTCTCAAAGTATACCTACTGCATCCACATAAAAGCAAGGTACTATATTGATGAGGCATCAGTAGCCAGTAGATCATACTCTATTTTAGCTGCAACTGGGAATGATTTATCTCCTCTTTGGGTTTCTTTTGAGCAATGTTTCTGTTTTTTCTATTCAGCACAAGCATCTAAAGTTAATGTATGTCCTCATACAGGTCTACCGATGCTTTTACTGCTCCTTTACCGGACTTTTTTCTTTGCTTTAGCTTCTTTATATCCTTAGCATCCAAGTAGGTTTCTGCATTTATTTTTTTTAAACTGATTTTGAAATATATATCTGAACTTCCATTTGTTCATTCAAAAAAAGTCAATCGTTATTTGAGGGTATTCTAAGAGATGCAAAAGTATATAGCAGAGAAAAGTGTAATAACTGATAACCAGCATGGACTCATGAAAAACGGGTCGTGCCTAACGAACATACTCAGTTTCTATGAGGAGGTAAGTGCAAATCTGGATGGTGGTCATGCGGCTGATGTGATATATTTTGCAAAAGCATTTGATACTGTTTCACATAATAGTCTTGTTCTGACATTACAGATACAGGGACTGGGGGAGTATGTATGCACGTGGGTAAAGAATTGCTTAAAGTGTAACTAAACTTTCAACAAACTTCTGACATGTCATATTGACATGTCAGAAGTTTTGATCAGTGGGGGTCCGAGCACTAAGACCCCCACCGATAGGCTAAATTGAAGCGACAGAAGCGCTCTGATGAGCGCTGGGCCGCTTTGTTTCTGATCGGCCGATGTAGCGGTGTATGGGCTCATAGACCTTCTATTGAGTCCATACACTGCTACATTGGCTTTCCGAGAAAAGCCAATCAGAAATCAAGTGGCTCAGCACTCACCTGAGCGCTTCTGCCCTTTCCTTTTAGCGTTCGGTGGGGGTCTCAGTGTTCGGACCCCCACCGATCAAAACTTTTGACATGTCACTATGACATGTCAGACGTTTGTTGAAAGTTTAGTTACCCATTAAGGGACACAAGGTAGGCTTAGATACAGGGTCCAGCAGACAGTAATCTTATACAGTATAACATTACTGTCTGCTGGGGCCCTGTATCTAAGCCTACCACATGTTAGGCTTAAAGGGGTTGTCCAGTCCTTAAACATTGATGGCCTATAGGCCATCAATAGCTGATGGGTCGGGTCAGACTCCCGGGACCCTCGCCAATCAGCTGTTTTGAAGTGGGTGCAGCGCTTGTATGAGCGATACTTCCCCTTTATTTCCCTTACTTGCTCACACTGTGAATCGCTGACACGTCCATGTCGGCGATTCACAGTGTGAGAAAGTGACTGGAATGAAGGGGAAGTAGCGCTCGTACGAGCGCTGCACCCCCTTCAAAATAGCTAATTGGCGGGGGTCCCGGGAGTTGGACACTGACCTTTTAGCTCCTGCAGATAGTGGTATGAAACTTATCCTCCTCTTCGGCCACAGCAGAGGTCCTGACTCCATCCAGGGTCGGGATGTTGTGCGCAGCGCATAGCGTTGTGATGTCATACGCTGCTCACAGCGCTGCGACGTCAGGACCTCTGCTGCGCTCTGGAAAGAGGAGGGTAAGTACTGTCAGTTACTATTGTAACAGGGGCCCGTGTGGTTTATTACATAGGCCCCAGTTACTATAGTAACCATTCATTGATGTGTTGCGGGGGGCCGTGGGCCCCTTTGCTTCAGGCACATTTGCAATTGCGACCGCTGCGACCCCTATAGTTACGCCACTGGCCCCACCTCAAGATGTAGTAATGGCAGATACTATGTCATCATTTAAAAAAAGGCTAGATGATTATTTACTCACTAATGGCATTAATGATTAGAACTAATCTAGCAATGAATGACGTGTAATTTATAAAGAAAGGTTGAACTTGATGGACCTCTGTCTTTTTTCAACCTATGTAACTATGTAACCACACTATAGATAAAATGGCCACTACATCAAGGATAGTTTCTTCTTTGGTTATATTCGTTGGCTTCTGCAGGACTCCATTAATATTCATATGTCATGCATTTCAAAACAGGCTGAAACATGTAGCAAAATTTAACTATCCTGGAAAAAGGGAACTCTGAATGGTTAATATGGGCAACAAGGGGCAAGACTTGATACCTGAGGTAATTAAAATGAGTGGAGCACATTTGTCCACTTTGAGGTACATATAGCACAGATTAATAAATGATCAAGAATGTACATCAAGAAGAGGCCTCCCAGTGGTTGCTGATGTAACATTCAATATTTTACTACACAATTCAAAGTTGGAGGTCATAAATATAACTCAGGCCAGAGCAAGAACTGAAAAACAGATCTCAATGAATAGTGAACGGAAAAAATTGAGCATACTGTAGGTCATGAGATTGGAAGACGTCACATGCATCATTCAGGACTTCAGTGAATAAATCTTTCTTCATGGTACCACAAAAAAAATTACCGACTCTTCTCTAGCAATTGACATGAATGCAGACTCCTTTCAATCTAGTTTGTTACGAAGACTGACATACTAGAAAGGCTTTATACTTGGCAACTGCCCATAGACTATAAAAAAAAACTCACATTCCCAACTACATTTTTCTTTCTAGTTAACAATAATCTGTGCCAGTAATGCAACCTCTTCTGCTGTGTAGAACAAACTAGCTACCCTCTGTGATACAATGCTTACAATACTGAGTGACATCTCTGTTTATATAATAGCCAATTCAGAAACAGATATTCCCTGCCATTTAGAGAGTGAGTAGCAGTTCATGCTTAAAGAGGTTGTCCCAGAATTAATGAAAAAAAAAGTGCATGTCAATCTCTTTCTAGAGCTAGAACCAGGCCTGTATCTTATACGGATCTAGAGATCTTCCCATTCATTGCTCTGCTAGATTTTCTTTACACTGGCAGCTCAGGGAGTGTGACCTTTCTGCTGCAGCTCGACCCCTCTTAGTCATAGCTTGTATAGTCAGATCATTCTGCTTCACTGTTGCTGCCTCCTCTAAAGTAGCTTTACAAATGCCCCCTATTACATGCCTTTTAGAGGGAGAGCCCAGCTTTATATAACTGAACAAGAGGGAGAGCCTGCAGCTTACATCCAGTGAGAGGATGAGCAGGAGAGGGAAGAGCTCAACACTGTATGTAAGCAGTGCTATATTCATGTTCTCTCTTCATGTAAGCAAACTGCTGGCTCTCCTGTGTGTCTTACTGTGTGAGTCTCCTTCCACACTATAAGCTGTGTTTCTGAATAAAAGCTTCTTCCCTACTTATTTACTGAAAAGCAGAGACACGATTATCTATTGGCCGTTGGAGAGTGGCACTGAGCATGTGGGTCCCCCCTCATTCAGCTGAGTAGGAGGACGTGCACATTTCTATACAGATTAAACATCAGGGGATGCTATTATAACAAAGTAAAAGGAATTTTTTGCAACTAGAGCAATTTTGTAACATAAGGCAAATTACAAACTTAATTAATTTTTAATGCTGAATTATATTGCAATAACATTTAATACTGAACAACCATTTTAAGTAGCTTCTGTGTTAATAAAGAGACATCTTTGGCACTTTCACCTTATTACTTCCTCTACTTGTAGACCCTAAGACCACAGTAATTCTTACTCTATCCGAGGAACAACAGTGGTCATCTGAGACATGTAAAGGACGAATGGTTGAAAATGGAATGCTTAGTGTAGCTAAACGTTTGGCAAATGTCCCCACTCCGATACATTTATTTCCGTAAAAAGCCGAACAGACACAAAGCGGCTGAGCGCACACACGAGCGCTTCAGCTGCTTCGTTCTAGCAATTGGTGGGGGTCTCAGTGCTCGGACCCCCACCAATCCAAACTTCTGACGTGTCACTATGAGACGTCAGAAGTTTGTAAAACGTTTAGCCACACTTTAAAATGAAGACAAACCCAACACAACATTGGAAGATGGAATGCTTCTTTATAGAGGATTTCCCAGGACTAAAACATCGTGTAGCATCCAGGGCCGCGGACCATCGGGTTTACTCATCCCCCGACAGCCGCAGCCATGGATAATTTCCACTCCATTCTGCTGTGTCCCGGAGGGCCAGCGTGCACAATATAATCATCAATTAACCCATGATCACCATGGACTACAAAAAGGGCTCTGCCCTTTTCTCATTGCCTGGGCGTTGTTGTGTTTACCCGTGTAAAGCTTCCAAATGGTCCCTTGTGTTATCCAGTTCCCAGTGTTTCCGTACCTGCTACATGTATCCTGTATCCCATGCTACCGTTGTTCCTGTGCCTTATAAAGTTGGAGTCGTGTTGTGCCATTAGTTATGCCTGCTGTGTGACACCACACCTGGTGTCTGCTGCCAAGGTCCCATCTGAGTCTAGCTGTTACTACTGTCTGAAATGCTACAGGTACCCCTGTGCTTGGACATTATAGACATTGACTTGGTACACTGTTTGGCCAGCTGCTATCACGCTACAGCGGTATAGCCCAGTGGCTTCACATACCCACAGATCGTGACAGTACACTCAGGCCATGGACCCTGCTGGTCAACCCAAGACCGTGACGACATCACAAGCCATGCAGGCGGATATATTACGACTAGGCGGATTATATGCAACTAGTCTGACAATTACGACATGACCAACTCCTCCAGGCAGTGAACGCAATTACACATCAGCTGGATGCACAAGCTGCAGTCATCTAAGCATCCGTTCCTGTTGCTCCGGCTGTTCCTCCTGCTACACCTCCTGTCAGTACCAGTATTGACTCCCGTTTTTCACTGTCACTACCTCCTTGCTACGACGGAGACGCGAGGACCTGCAGGGGATTTCTGAACCAGTGCCAGATCCACTTCAGTCAACATGCCAGAGCATTTCCTACTGATGGCGCAAAGATCGCATGAAGCGAAAAGCAGATGCTTAGAGAAGAGAGCCATCTTTGTATCTTCCAGGTACCAAAGTCTGTCTATCCTCAAGGAATATCCGGCTGAGGGTGCCATGATACAAGTTTCCTCCCAGGTTCCTCGGACCCTTTGAGATCCTAGAGCAAATCAATCCTGTCTCTTACAAGCTTCGGCTGCCTCCTACCCTCAGGATCCCCAACTCCTGTCATGTGTCCCTCCTAAAGCTTGTGGTCCTGAACCGCTACACAAAAACGCCTAGCCCTGCAGTTGCTCCCAGCAGTTCTTCCGATGTATTTGAGATTAAGGTGATCCTGGACTTCAAAAAAGTAGGAGGAAGAACGTTTTATTTGGTGGATTGGAAGGGGTTTGGTCCAGAGGAGAGGTCCTGTGAGCCAGAAGAGAACTTCAATGCTCCTGCCCTCATTAAAAAGTTCCTCTCTCGCTCTGGTTCCAAGAAGAGGTGGCGTAAGAGGGGGGATACTGTAGCGTCCACGGCCGCGGACCATCGGGATTGCTCATGCCTTGATGGCCGCAGCCATAGATCTGTGAGCGCTGGCCTGCATCTCCTCCCCAGGAGACGCCAGCACTCACTTTCGCTCCATTCTGCTGTGTCCCGTAGTGTCAGCGCGCACATGAAAATAATCATCAATTTAACCCACGATCACTCTGGACTATAAAAAGGGCTCTGCCCTTTTCTCATTGCCCGAGCGTTGTTGTGTTTAATCGTGTTAGTCTTGCAAATGGTCCCTTAGTGTTATCCAGTTCCCAGTGTTCCTGTACCTGTATCCTGTATCCCATGCTACCGTTGTTCCTGTGCCTTAGAAAGTTGGAGTCCTGTTGTGTCATCGGTCATGCTTACTGTGTGACACCACGCCTGATGTCTGCTGCCAAGGTCCCATCTGAGCCTAGCCATTACTACTGTCTGAACTGCTACAGGTACCCTTGTGCTTGGACTATATGGACACTGACTCGGTACACTGTTTGGCCAGCTGCTATCCCGCTATGGTGGTACGGCCCAGTGGGTCCACATATCCACAGATCATGACACATTGTTTGCCTTAGGATAGGACATCCATGTTTGACCAACCACTATGACCCCTGACTATAAAAGTGCCATGGTCCCTTCACTGTTTAACTAGCCTCAGTGGCTTGTCCATATATGCAGTTGTGCCTGGTACGGGTCAAGGGGAAGAGTTGTAGTATCAGACAAAGCTGCATGGATGTGTCTGGATGTGTCTTTATTCTGATGATCTGTGGGGTCTGACGTCCCAAGACTTTCACCGATCTTATAAACGGAGGCAAATTCATTCTGATCTGTGTGTAAAAATAGACCATCTTTGTTTTTGTAAGGACTTAATTTACTCAGCGAAGGACTAGCGTTGGACTTGCCTACTGGAGAAGAGCAAGATCCTACAGTCGGCCAAGGTTCTGTCACAACGATGAGGCCCCTTTAAAACAGCAGAGCCTATGAGATTCAACATGGATAACCACATGGGCTTATCATTTGCTGATAGGGTTTGTCACTTTTTAGGTTATTTCACAAATTAACTATCACTCCTTCCTCGTGATATGACCTGTATATACAACAAAAAAAGCAGAGTTCACAATTAAAGAAATAGCGAACATAAAATTGTTCTAAATAGTTGATACAGAACAATAACTTAATCTGTAGGAGCCAGTGGACCCAACCAAGTCTGCGCAGTGTCTGAAAAGTACAGTATATGTAGACAACAAATGGTGAAATTAAAAAATGTATTGGGAAAAAGTCTGAAAGCCCTCAAACTAGTCCAGCCCCACTCTTATTATAATGCACATTGTCTCCTACACAAGCAGATTGTAGGTCAGTCTGTTCTCCTGTATGACAGTACAAAGACATGGCTATAGAGGAAATAAGCTCTATTTATGATTACAATATTGCCTCTTGGGCTTAATCAAGGGTATTTTCTTATTTCCCCTTACTATAACAAATCCATTTACATCAATGTAAAAACAGATGAATAAACCCCAAACATCCAAGATCTGATTCAGTCTGTCTCGTTCCTGCTTACCAAATGGTCTGTCAACGAATGAATAACATTTAGTACAGATCAATTAGGCTGTCCTCCGCTGTGCCGCACATCGCCAATCAGTGAGCCTTCCCTTTAACTGAATGGCACTCACCACTGATCAGGGGTTCCTGCCCTCACTAAATTAAATTCAATACTAATCACAGAATCCGTCCCACACTAAATAACATTCTATTGACTCGTTGTAAAAGGTTATGGCTTTGATATTAATAAGGACACTGTCACTAAGATGTAAATGTCATCCCAACAATTGTAGTTATAACAATTAGATAAAAAGCATTTAACCGTAGACATTGAATTATCAAATATTATATTTAATGATATTACTAGAAAATAAGAGCTGTTTACAGAAGGCACAATAACGTAGATAACAATAAGCAAAACAGGAATGGACAATAAAACAGTAACTGATTTACTTAAAGGAGAACTACAGAAGGATGCTTGATGTCAAATTCCTCTTGTTAGAAGAGCTGTATCCCCATCTCAACACATTCTCCTTAGTGCTATGTGTTATGACGGAGGCATTATTAGACCTCTTGGCAACCAATCAGAATTCAGCAGCCACAGGATTCTGTTATACTACTGCTATACTGCAAAGTGTGGGGGCAGGAAGTGTTGTCATCAGGACACAGGTGGAAACGCTATTATCACTGTAGCTGTAACATCAAATTATGATAATGCAGCACAAAATATTTAGCAATTGAATACAAATGAATAGTATTTTAGCCATTGTGTTGTAGAACAGTGTTTGAATGACCAATCATGCACACACACCAATTAGGTGGAATCTACCATCTGACTAGCTTCTTCTGGTAGAGCAAATTAGTACCGTAATAACCTACAAATAACGGAAATAGCTTGTAAAGGTGGGTGTAAAAAGGAGGTGATTGGTGGAAGAGCAGTTGTCAAAGCTTGTACAGTAGGTTCTAGAAACATCATGTCAGATTTATCATTTTGAAAAAATAGTCATGGGTGTTAATTTTGATATTTATTCAGACTATTCAATGTATGGTGGGATAGTTTCTCGAAATGTTACATTTTATTAAAAAAATAAAAATATGGGGTAGACGCTTTATGTGACCATAATGGGCAATGCGGGTAGTGAATATCTGACATATCACGTTCTTGCAACTAGAACACACGTTTCAGCTTTGCTACCTTTATTCTATATAATTTTTCTTTAAAGCAACATCTGCTTCTACTGTACATTGTTTCGATTACATTATCGTGTTGTGAGAAAAAAATGTATCTTCGCTATTATGTCTTACTAAAGGAGTTGTCCTTACTTGACAACACCTCTCGATATACCATATCAAGAGGGGAGGTCCCGTACACTAAGCCGAAGAGGGGAACTGCTACAAAAAGGAGCTCCTGTCTGGCGTCTCGACACAATCATGTATTATATAGCTTATCTTACTTTTGAAAAGGGGTTGACCAGATGGGACAACCCCCTTAACTGCTATGTGTAAACTACCATTTTTTTATTTTTTTTACGAGTGTCTTAAGACCTGTGGGACTTGTGCCAATTCTGTCGAGAATTCAAATTTGTAATATGTATTGATTATATTTTAGGTATTTATATTGTGATCTCCTTTTATTTATTATGGCTTATTGTATCACATTTTATACGTGGCTTTCTGAGCTGAGAGGTTATACTTGTAAATACAGAAGTTATTAATGATGATATGGTTAATGAGGTTTGAATCTAAGAACGGGATAAGATTTTTATATTCTTATATATAATATGATATTATAATATATTATTATATAGCGGCAATATATTCCACAGCAAATGTGTTGTATATATTTCCATGCATCTAAATATATTTAAAGAGTCTCTGTCACCACATTATAAGTGGCCTATCTTCTACATAATGTGATCGGCCCTGTAATGTAGATTACAGCAGTCTTTTTTTATTTTGAAAAACAATCAATTTTGACAGAGTTATGACCTATTTTAGATTTATGTTAATGATTTTCTTAATGCCCAACTGGGCGTGTTTTTACTTTTTGATCAAGTGGGCGTTGTGAAGAGGAGTGTATGACGCTGACCAATCAGTGACCAATCAGCGTCATACACATCTCTCCATTCATTTATTCTACACATAGTGATCTTGCTAGATCATGATGTGCAGTCACATACTCACACATTAACGTTACTGAAGTGTCTTGAGAGTTAATAGATATTGCTTCCAACCAGGATGCGTTGTCTATTCACAATCCCGACACTTCGTTAACTTTTGTGTGGAATTTACAGCACAGCAAGTGTAAATTACAGTTTACAGCGTGATCTCGCGAGATTACGCTTGCTGTGTCGGGATTGTGAATAGACATCGCGTCCTGGCTGGAAGCGATGTCTATTCACTGTCAAGACAGAGCCACTTTAAAGAGAATCTCTCACCATGTTTATGGTGCCCTATCTAAGGGAAACATAAAGTGGTGCCTGAGACCATGATTTCAGCAATTTATAACTTACTTCGAAATGTTCAGTTGTTTTGATAAAATCTTTGTTTTTTTCCTGCAGCGCGAGCCGAGCAAAGAATCCTCTCACAGATGGGCTCAGGCTCAGGAGTCCTCGATATTCAATAGCTTCGGCATTCAATAGCTTCGGCTAGCCCCACCCGCCTGCCTCTGATTTCTCCCTATGCACAGTATGGGAAGAAAGCGGTCAATGAGCGGCTGGTAGGTGGGCAGTAGGTGGGCTAGCCACAGCTCATGAATACAAGCAGCTGAAAAAAAAAGTGATTTTAACAAAAACTACCGAATGCAGACAAATGAGTGATACATCGTTTGAATCAGGGTCTCTGGTACTACTTTATGCTGCAAAAGGGAAGAATAAACCTGGTGACAGATTTATTTTAAAGAAACATTAGACCTACAGTGTATCATATTGAAAATTTCTAATTCAGGCTGTGAAGAAACTGGCTGCAGTTTTTTTTATTGGGATTACTGCCAATACCTCTAGAAAAATGTCTACCACGTGATCACTGCTCATCCCAAAAGAGGCGTAACTTGAAGCTTACTGGACCTGAGTGCAAAATCTGCAACAGAACCCCCCACCCACCATACGTCATTTATAATAGTGGTGTCCTCTTATGTAACAAAGGGGCCTTTGGGCCCCCTCGGGCACAATTACCCTGGTGCAACTGTTACCTCTGCACCCCCTAAAGCTACACCCTTCCATCCTACATATCTCCAGTACTGAGAACCTCCAGAAAAATATACATACATATGACTGATATTAACAGCTCACTTTATAAGCTGTGAATTTTATGTTTAATGCTCCTTTAGTAGCACTAAATGCTTAATGTTTCTGTAACAAGTACATTCTTTCATGCACTTTTCTCTACCTAAGCAGTAAAGTGTCTCTCAGACATTTGAGCATTATTGTTATAGTCTTCAATAAGAGCCTTAAAGAACAGCTTTGAGTCTTAGAGTGACTAATGTTTCCATTTCGTCATGTAACACTTCCAACGAGTCCCTTTTCCACATCTACTTGTAATCTTTGTAATTTCTAAAAACAACAACGAAAGGAAAAAAGAATTTGGTAATTAGTAAGGAATCTGTGAAACAATAATGCCAATATGCTCAGGTTCTTCTGGAGAACAACCTTATTTGTAGTTAATTGTTAGAAAACGTTTAGAGCTTGTTTAAAGTATAAGCTGATTAATGTGCTTGACAATTTTGCTTGTGATATATGCTCTATAATTGGATATATATTATGCTGGAGGGTTTTGTGAATTATTTTGACAATACAACATGTTGGGAGATACAATATTCTTGATAGTTATGGGCAAAACAACTGGCAAGGTGGGTCTGTAGAATCAACAACGCAGCACTGCAAAGCTGTGTGCACACAGCCTGTACAGCGGTACAAGGACCAAATGCATGATTTTTCCCTGCAAATATACATTCTGTAGGTTACAAGAATTAAGGAACAGACAGAAGTGAGTCAGACTACAGACAGGGTTTGTTTGCAGTCTAGACTGGCATGTAACTAGGAAACACTGGGCCCCATAGTAAACGTTTGACTAGGGCCCCTTCCCCTCCCCTGGGTGCTACACACAGCCCCCCTTGGTGGATGGATAGTAGCCCCTCCCTGTAGATTGTGCCATACATCCCCCCCTGTAGATTATGCCATACAGCCCCCGTAGACAGTGCCATAGAGTCCCCTGCAGACAGTGCTATACAGCCCCCTGCAGACAGTGCTATACAGCCCCCTGTGGACAGTGCTATACAGCCCCCTGTGGACCGTGCTATACAGCTCCCTGTAGACAGTGCTATGAAGCCCCTCATAGACAGTGCTATACAGACCCCCTGTAGACCGCGCTATACAGCAGGCCCCCCCTGTAGACCGTGCTATACAGCCCCCTGTAGACAGTCCTATACAGCCCCCTGTAGACAGTAATGCTGCAGGATTACCTCCAAGCCAGCAGAGGGAGCCGTCTCCGATGTATGCAGCAGTCTGGAGGAACCCGGGTCCCAGAGGGGAGATGTAGTCATGTGCAGTTGGAGGCAGTTTGATTTAAATCAGCAGAGGAGGACGACGTGAAAAGTGCGGTTTCTCAACTGCCAGTGAAGCAGACCACAGGCACAGGGAAAAGTGGAATTAGGAGATCCCCCTGCATGTTCACTGGCTGTGTCAAGTACCAACAGGCAACACGTACAGTGCAGATCTCGGATCCACACATACAGTGCAGATCTCAGATCTTGGAGAGGGGCACGTGAAGGCCGGCGGCCATAGTGAAACGTGTGCAGAGACAACAGTCGGTGAGCAGAGCCATTCCTAGGGGAATAAGCAATTGCAGAATAGTACTCAGATGTGAAAAATAAAGCATCAATGTGATGACCTAAAGTAGTTGTTAATCAGTTGTTCAGAGACCCCATAAGTTGCACCCAGTTCCTAGCTCGTTGCTGAGGGATATTGTGTAGATTGTTGCCCTGGGAGACTACGTGTTGAGGAGAGTGAGACTCCCTGCCCACAGGCAGGCCGCTGAAGACAGGGTTATTCTTAAATTGTTGCTACACGCTACATTCTTCTGTTCAAAGTTATATATCACTGTTTCCTACATGTTCCACAGTAAAGCGGAGCGACCACCTCACAGAGTGAAATGCCACGTGCAGTTCCAGTGGGTGCTTTGCTGAATCACCTCCCAAAGTTTAATGGCGCAAATGTGTTGCTGGAAGATTGGAAGGAGAGACTGGAGGGAGTGGTCAGGCTATGCAATGTAGCACAGCACTTAAAGACGGAACTGGCTTTGAGCACGCTACGAGGCGAGGCTAGGAAAACTGTGATGTTACAGCCGGCCAGGCACAGACAGACATTTGAACAGATTCTCAGTTTGCTAGAGGATGTGTATGGTGATGTGTCTTCTGAAGCAGTGTTAATAAGGAAGACGTTCTTTGTCAGGCTCCAGAAAGAAGATGAGACTATGGTCCAGTATGCGAACGGGCTGCAGGAGCTGATGGCTGCACTACAGAAGAAGGAAGAACAGCAGGCTACATCCTTCACCAATACCGAGCCAATTTATTATGGGTCTCAAGATCCAACCACTGAGGAGGACCCTTAGAGAAAGAATGAAACTGGAGCCACAGCTGAGTACTGGTATTTCGAGAGGCCATTGACCTAGAAAAGGAAGAGCAAATTGAAACCCTTACAGTGGCCCCGCAGGTAGAGACTACTCCTGACAAAGAGGGCAACATAGAGGCAAGGATGGCTTCGCTAGTGGAAGCAATGAAAGGAATATAACTAGCTCTGCACAAACGAGAGGAACGGCAGTTACACAGACCTACAACAACGAACGACCCAGGCTAATGAGGTGACAGTTTGGACAAAGACCTCGATTTGCAGAGAGAAGATGCTGGACATGCCACCGAGCTAGAGACTGTCCACACTGGGGTTCTGCATCATATCAGGGGGATTTAAACTAAAGATGCCTGCGGTTGAGGGATGAATCGCAGGAGACACCATAGTGTGCCCCAAAATAGAAGCATTGGACTTGGTAGGGGAGAGCCCAGTTGTTAAGGTGAAGTCAAATGGAGTTGAATTGTTCTGTTTGATTGATACCAGCTCCCAGGTCACCACCATAACTCGGCACGCTTATGAGGACCACTTCCTAGCTGCCATTTGTTGGGGGGATGCCCACTGATTGAGATTGACTGGTGTCAATAATCTTCCAATTCGCCACACTGGGGCTATCTGGGCCAACATTGAGATTTGGGTTCGGACGATGAAAGAGAAGGGGGTGGTGGTAGTAGAGGATGTTATGGACCCCAATGTGCCAGTAATCTTGGGCATGAACATGCTGCGGGAATTAGACAGACTGATGACTCAAGAGTTGAGACCTAAGTACCGGATGGTTGTCCCGAACCTGAAATCCCCGCTGATAGCCCTGCAAAAGACATTTAAACAGTGAAGAGCACAGGCCACCCTTTCTGAACTGACTGGGAGGATGGGCTTGGTGAAAGTTCCTCCCTCTGTACCCCTTGTAGTATGGGCTGGTCACGAGGTTCTTATACCACTTCCAGTAGGCACCAGCTATCAACTACAGGGCACCGTAGTTATGCTCGAACCAATGCTGCAGAAAAAGGGGGTAGCGGTAGGCCAAACCCTGTGTACTGTCCAAGGGGGTGGGTCCTGGTGAGATTTATGAACCTTAATAATTTTGATGTGACCCTGGCTCCTAGGGAATTGATTGCTGATGTACATCCATTCCAAGAGGTGCAGGATGCCCAAGAACAATACCGGTATGTCGAGTCTACTGGTGCTGATATAGATACCCTTACACTGTGTGGATTATAGGCGAACATGGTGTCAATGACCGGGGAACAGCTTTTAAAACAGTTATGCCTGGAAGAAACCCAGACGTCCCCGAAAGAGTGGGATCAGTTGGCCCAGGTCCTAGGAGCGCACCCAAATGCTTTCTCTCATCACAAGGCTGATTTTGGAGTGACACAGACTCTGAAGCATGAAATCCCCACAGGAGGGGCAACACCTATTCGAAAACGCTATTGACCGATTTCCCCCCCCCCCCCGCCCTATACCAAGAGGTGAAAGCGCTGCTTAAGCAGATGCAAGAGAGCCAAGTGGTACAGCCCAGTAAAAGTCCTTGGGTATCTCCCGTTGTATTGGTCAAGAAGAAAGACGGGACCATACGGTTCTGTGTCGATTATCGACACCTAAATGATTGTACAGTACGTGATGCTTATCCACTTCCTGAGATTGAAGACTCCTTGGCAGCACTGGGACAGGCCCGCTACCTCTCAACCCTCGATCTGGCCAGTGGGTACCGGATGTCGAAAAGGACAGAGAGAAGACAGTGTTTGTCACACCGATGGGTCTGTATGAATTTCTGAGAATGCCCTTTGAGCTGAACAACGCCCCAGCCACCTTTCAGAGGCTAATGGAGCTGTGCCTAGGAGAGTTAAACCATGAGTGCCTGCTTATTTATCTTGACGACATTATCATCTTTTCTGCCACTATTGAAGAGCATCTAGAGTGACTAGATCGGGCTCTTACCCGTCTGGAAGAGCATGGGTTGAAGCTGAAGCCCCAAAATTGTCATCCGTTTAGGGAGTGTCTCGAGTATTTGGGGCAAAAGGTTTCCAAACAGGGGGTCCAACCCATGGACTCGAAGATCTGGGCAGTACAACAGTGGCCGGTGCCCACAAAAAGTAGTGAATTACGTTTTTTCCTGGGGTTAATTAACTACTACCGAAGGTTTATCAAGGACTTCGCCAAGGTGGCCACACCCTTGTATGCCCTGCTTGCTGGAGGCACTCCGAGAACTAAAGAAGTCGTTGACCAGCGCTCCCATACTGGCATATGCTGACTACACAAAACCCTTTGTGTTGCAGATGGATGCGAGCTTGCGAGGATTGGGTGCGGTGCTCACCCAGGTACAGGATGGCCGGGAACGGCTCCACGTGAGGGTGAGAAGAATCCTCCGAACTATAGCTCGTATAAATTGTCGCCGCTGGCTGTGGTCTGGATAGTGACTGAAAAGTTTGCTGACATGTTGACTGGGGTAGAATTTATTTTGATGACTGACAACAATCCGCTGGTTCACCTGGACACAGCCAAGTTGGGGGCCCTGGAACAGCGGTGGATGGCTCGCCTCAGCAAATTTACATTTGAATCTCCGTACTGCCCCGGCCGGGACAACGCTAATGCTGACGCCCTGTTAAAAAACCTATTGGACCCACTGACGATGACCGGGAGAAAAATGAGACTCCAGAATTCATGCAGGCGTCCCGAGCAAAAAAAAAATGCTGTAATACCTGAGATGGCTGCCTCAGTGGAAGGGTCCAGTGAAGAATGGCAGGACTGACAACTTCGGGATTAACAGATTGCCAGAGTGAAAGAATGGCTTCGGGCCAACTACCAACCCGTGTGGGAGGAGCGAGAGTCTCTAACCTCCAATGGTAAGAAGCTATGGCAGCAGAAAGATCGGCTGGCTATACAAAAAGGAGTCCTTTCCCGAATAGTTTAACTTCCTACTGAAATCGGACCCACTTGGCAGGTGATGTTACCTGCTGATGAGGTGAGAGGAATCGTTGAGTGGATACACGAGAAGAAGGGGCACTTTGGGCCAGCTAAAACATATATGTGGCTACAACGGTTCTACTACCATCCCAATCTCCAGAAAGTAGCAATGGCCATGTGTGAGAGTTTCCGCAGCTGTAGCTTGGCCAGGGTCAGAGACCAACAGGCCCCAATTGGTAACATCCAAACCCATTATCCACTGCAGCTTGTGATGATGGACTATCTGACAGTGGAGGATTCTCTACGGGGATATAAGTACTTGCTGGTCATAGTGGATCATTTCACAAAGTTTGCAGTAGCCATTCCTACTCGGGACCAGGCAGCAGAGTCAGCGGCACAATCCCTGTGGAGAAACTTCATCTTGCCTTACAGAAGTCTTGCCCAACGGCATTCAGATCAGGGTGCCTGTTTTGATGGAAGAGTGATCGATGAGCTGTGTCTGTTTTACCAGATTAGGAAAACCCGGACGACTCAATATCACCCGCAAGTAAATGGGGCATGTGAACAGAACCCTGAACAGAACCCTGTTGCAGCTATTAAGAACATTGGAAGAATGAAAGAGAGAACTGAAGAGCTCGTGTGGGTGTATAATAACATTCTGCACTCCACCACAAAGTACTCACCCTTTGTACTGATGTTTGGAAGGAATGGGGGATGCTCCCTTAATATGATGATGCCAATTGCAGAGAAAGATGAAAACTGGACACCCCAGACTTGGATGGGAGAACATCGGAGGAGAGTCCAAGAGGTGCACAACATTGTGGCTCGGAGACTGGGTCCCCATACACTAACGGCCAACCATAGAAATTGCCTTTGCAACGTGGTGATCGGGTGATGGTACGGAACCAAACAGCTCGAAGAGCCGGGAAGTTACAGTGGAAGTAGGAGTCCAGGCCTTATGAGGTTGTGCGGCAGCCAAATCCGGATATTTGAGGTGAAGCCAGAAGGTGGGCGTGGATCCGCGCGGGTAGTACATAGGAACATGTTGCGGCCCTGCACCTTCGTGGAGAGAATACCTGAGGCGGAACCCGTGCCGGCTCTCATTCCTGTACCTTAGACTGTGCCATACAGCCCCCCCCTGTAGACAGTGCTTTACAGCCCCCCTGTAGACAGTGCTATACAGCTCCCCCTGTAGACAGTGCTATACAGCTCCCCCTGTAGACAGTGCTACTCAGCCTCCCTGTAGACACTGCTATACAGCCTCCCTGTAGACCATGCTATAAAGCCCCCTGTGTAGACACTGCTATACAGCACCCCCTGTAGACATTGCTATACAGCACCCCCTGTAGACATTGCTATACAGCCCCCCCTGTAGACAGTGCTATACAGCCCCCCCTCTAGACAGTGCTATACATCCCCCTGTCAGCGTCGAACTGGCACGCCGGAGGACCGGGGGATTCTCCGGTGGGCCCAGCCTCCAACTATCTCTTCACTGAGCCGCCAAAAAACGTCCGAAAATGCCTCCCATTGAATTCAATGGGATACGGAGGAGTTTTTTTCCCACGAGCGAAAAAAACATCTGGCGGGAAAAGGAAGCGACATGCCCTATCTTCGGGCATTTACGTCACTGACCTCCAATTGACATCAATGGAAGCAGAGAAAGCGTATTTTGTAGCGTTTTTGCCCACGGCGCTCGATGGCGAAAAACTTGGCCAACGGCGTGCAGGCAGATCAAAATCTTCCCCAAAATTCCAAACGGAACTTTGAGGCAGAATTTTCTGCCTGCAAAAAACTCAGTGTGAACATACCCTCAGAGTGTCTGAAGAGATGGCTGCTCCTTCTCCAGCAGCTCCTGTGTGTCTCTATGTCTCGCCCTTCTCATCTTTTGCCTGTCTTGGCCTCATGGAAGTCCTGACCTTCTGTCCACTTTGACATTATCTGGTAAGCTCACAGGGGATTCGGACAGATCAATAATGAGGGCATACTAGAGGCACCAGCTCCTACCGCTCAGGGGCTTTTGTGGTTTTTAGGTCACATAGCTTTTGCTAGGATATGCTGGGACCTGTAGTTCTACAAGTCACACTGATCTACAGAGCACTTCACTAGTATATTATTTCTGACAGGAGGCCTGTGGAACTACAGATTGCAGCATATAGAGAGGCCATAGGTTTCTAGATAAACTTTGTACATTCCTACTATATTAAAAGCTATGTAAACCTTCAAAAGAGTGTTGTGCAACTTTCTAATTAGATTTTATTAAAAAAAAAAAACTTTTTGAGATACAGCTGCTCTGTAACCTGTATACAGGGCAGCTGTATCATTCGCTAAATTATGTTCACTTCAGGTCAGCGGGACTGACGGGTTCAGTGTCAGCGAGCCCTGCGTGTCTCTAACATGCAGGCTCCACCTGTTATCTATCACATCTAAGGCTGTATTCACATCAGCGTTGCCCTTCCGTTGAGGGTTTCCATGTGAGGTTTCCATCGGGTTAACCCCTCAACGGAAAGACAGATGTAAACCTTAGCTTCCGTTTGCATCACCATTGATCTCAATGGTGACGGAAACACTGTTAAAGGTTTCAGTTTGTCACCGTTGTCACAGGGTTACGTTGTTTTGACGGAATCAATAGCGCGATATTCATTCCGTCAAAATGACGGAACCCTTAAAAAACTGTGACAAACGGAAACCATTTGCACCGGATCTGTGACAATTTAAATCAATGGTGAGTGAAACGGAAGCTAAGGTTTCCGTTTGCCTTTCCGTTGAGGGGTTAACCCGACAGAAACCGCAGACGGAACCCCTCAATGGAAGGGCAACGTTGATGTGAACAGGCCCTAAGTTATGAACTGTCAGCGACACACAGGACCTGCTGACACTGAAACCATCAGTCCTGCTGACCTGACGGGAACAGGATTTATCAAACGATATAGCTGCTCTGTATACAGGATACAAAGCAGCTGTATTTCAAAAAGTAAAAATAATTTTTAACGAATAAATTATAAAGTTGCACAAAACCCACCTGAACTTTTTATATTTAGAAAAAAAAAAAAACGCTTTCGAAGGTGTACATAGCCTTTAATCTTATTACGAATCTCTTATAGCTGTATTTGGGTGCTGTATCACTATGACATATCTTATGTGGACTGCAACGTATTCCCACCTTTGACACTGCAGGACAACTGTCCCGTACTGAAAACATGATTACAGTACGGGACAATTGTCCCGCAGTGAAGCAGTGACACCTAGCGTCATAGATAATTATGATGCTAGGAGCCCGGCTCCCTGCAGTGTGTTCGGTCCAGGAAATCTATATAAATATGGTATTGCCACAATCGTAATGACCCACTGAATAAAGTTATTATGTTATTTATACCACATGGTAAACAGCATCAAATTAAGACGCAAAAAAGAATGGCGAAATTTCAGGTTTTTTTCCAGTACCCCACTTAAAAGTTAATAAAAAGTTTATCAATAAATTATATGAACCCCAAAATGGTGCTATTAAAAAATACAACTTGTCCTACAAAAAACAGTCCTTATACAGCTATGTCGACAGAATTAAATATATATATACATATATATATAACAGCTTTTACATACACATATTTGTTCATTTGAGCCAATAAATATATATCCCCCAGATATAAATTTTAATTCAATTGCTAATCCAATGTAACTATTTTTCACCATTTACCTTATCTATTTATACCTCGGGGCCAAGCAGCAAGGTTGTGAGTATATGTGCGGATGTGCATATCTACTCCCAGTACTCACTATGTTTTTCATAGCACATAAATGGAATCTGTAATAGCTTTCTTTGTGAATTCCAAGGTAGGATCTGTTCCCTGGAGAAAAGTGTAAGATTGTTGTAAATTACGTGGTTGTACACACTAATCATTTAGAGCCAATAGATCCCTATGGTAAACAGTCCAGATGAGATTCCCTTAGGAGAGCATAGAAACCTCATCATGGTATAAAATTATCCAGAATCATCATTGTAGATTCTGAGTTCCTTTCAAGGAAAATCTGCTGGCTGTGGTGAGGTGATGATTGTGAACCAACTTGTTGATGTTCATTTTAGGAACATTAAATCATGTAATTGCTCTTTTTATAATAGGATTGAATTTAATAAAATTTTGCATTTACATTAAGGCAACGGGGGATTACAACATTTTGTTCTATTTTTTTATTTTGCGCAGCCCAGAAGAGCAATTAGACAAGCATATGTGATGGAAGTAAATAACGTCTTTTTCACAAACTCACAATTAGAAGAAAAAAAATTATTTTCTACCACCTGGGGACCTTTATTTTTGTAGATATTTAAATTTCTTGCTAAGCTCATGGCTGATCAACTGCCCTGTTGATTAAGGTATATCTAAGACGGTACTTCATGTGTACAGTGTTAGGGGGGATTCACACGAGCGTGTATTCGGTCCGTGCGGGCCGCGTGGTTTTCACGCGCCACGCACAGCGTTTGTCAGCTGCGCAAAAAGCGCGACAGGTTCAATATCTCCGCGTATTTCGCGCATCACGCACCCATTGAAGTCAATGGGTGCGTGAAAACCACGCAGGTCGCACGGAAGCACTTCCGTGCGAACCGACTGAAACGGCGCACCAGCTGTCAAAAGGATGAATGTAACCAGAAAAGCACCACGTGCTTTTCTGTTTCCAAACATCCAAATGGAGTGTCTTTGAGATGAGCGAGAACGGACAATCGAACCGAACTTCACCGGGTTCGGCCGAACTCGTTTTGGCCGAACCCGGCAAAAAAATTTCCGGTACGCGACGTCCGGAGATAGTCACTGTCCAGGGTGCTGAAAGAGTTAAACTGTTTCAGCACCATGGACAGTGACTACCGATCCCAATAAACATGAACCTGTAAAAAAAAACGAAGTTCTGACTTACCGATAACTCCCGGCTTCTTCCTCCAGTCTGACCTCCCGGGATGACAATTCAGTCCAAGTGACAGCTCCAGCCAATCACAGGCCAAGCACAGGCTGCAGCGGTCACATGGACTGCCGCGTCATCCAGGGAGGTGGGGCCCGATGTCAAGAGAGGCGCGTCACCAAGGACGCGTCACCAAGGACGCGTCACCAAGGCAACGGCCGGGAAGTTCTCGGTAAGTACGAACTTTTTCTTTTTTTTTAACAGGTTGCTGTATATTGTGTTCGGCATTCACTGTCGAGGGTGCTGAAAGAGTTACTGCCGATCAGTTAGCTCTTTCAGCACCTTGGACAGTGACGGGCGTCGACTAGCCTCATCTCTATGATGGCGGCTGTGCGAAAATCACGCAGCCGTGCATCATACACGGATGACACACGCAGCTGTCAAATGGTTTTTGCGCGCGCAAAACGCTGCGTTGTTTGCGCGCGCAAAAACGCAACGTCCGTCTGTATCTGCCCTTACTGTGGATTCTTTATTATTGGTATACTGCTCAGCCATGATAAGAGAGAGAAGAATTTAAAAAAAAATCTGTTACCATACAGAACCCTTTGAGCCGCTGACTGTCACGGCTGTGGGGTATGTGGACCCACTGTGCTGCTCTGCCATAGCAAAGTAGCAGCTAGTCAAATAGAAAGTCTATGACAGACACAGGGCCTCAGGCAGTGGCCTGCTGCCTCTTTGAGGGAGCGGCGGTGCCACTGAAACCAGACGCCGCCACCCCCTCCTGCACTAATTGTACCTGCATCTATAGGACGCAGATACAATTACATGCATAAACACTGAATGGCCGGGCACGTTACTATGATGCGGATCGGCAGGGCAAAATGACTTGCCCCGCCAATCAGCGCTTTTCAATCACGCGAGCGGCATGCAAGCGTCGTTCAGCCCCAGCAGTCCAGCTCAGAAGAGAGCAGGTCTGCATTGCCACCGGACATCGTGGGAACGGGATCATGTGAGTATGTAAATGTTAGTATTTTTTTCTAATAAATCTGTGGCATTATCTACAAGGTTGGGCTATATGTGGGGCACTATATAAAGGGGGAGCTATATGTGGGACACTATATACAGGGGGAGCTATATGTGGGGCATTATCTACAGGGGTGGGTTACCTGTGGGGCACTATCTACAGGGGGGCTATATGTAGGGCACTGTCTACTGGGGAGGGCTATATGTGGGACACTATATACAGGGGGAGCTATATGTAAGGCACTATCTACAGAGGTGGACTATATGTATAGCACTATCTATAGGGGTAGCTATATATAGGGCAGCACGGTGGCTCAGTGGTTAGCACTAGTGTCTTGAAGCAATGGAGTCCATATGTGGGCACTACCTACTGGGGCTTCAATGTAGGGCACTAGCTACAGAGGCTCTATGGGGTCACTATCTACAGGAGGGCCATGGAGGCACTATCTACAGAGAACACAGTGTGTGTGTGAGACACAGTGTATGGTACTTGTAGCGTCCATGGCCGCGGGCCCTCGGGTCTACTCACCTCCTGATGCCCGCAGCCATGGCTCTGTGATGGAGATGGGGACCAGCGCTCACTTCCGCTCCGGTCCGCTGTGTCCCGTAGGGTGCGCACGCATGCTCGTGCCCGCACTTAAAGACCCAGCGCGCGCACATGAAGAGAATCATCAACACACATGATTTCCTGGACTATAAGAAGGCCCCGGCCCATCTGATTCGTGCCTGAGTTATTGTTAGTATATCCCAAGTCTGTCTTGCAAATGGTCTCTTAGTGTTTCCCGTTCCAGTTGTTACCCGTGCCCTGTTACCTGTTCCTGTATCCCGTGCTGTGTTCTTGCTCCTGTGCCTACTAGTTGGAGTCGTGTCTACTGCACCTGCTGTTGTTTGCCACATCCTGTGTCATCCGCCACGTCCTGTGTCATCTGCCACGTCCAGAGGGATTCGCCACATCTGGTGTAACCTGTGGCACCTGCTGTCATCCACCACGTCTGGCGTCACCTGCTGCCCCCACCTCCATCCGTGCCAGAGCTGCGGCCACTGTCTTGACTATCCAGGTACCCTTGTGCGGGACTTTGTATTGCTGGGATTCCCTGTTGTTTGGCCAGCTGCCTCCCTGCTATGGCGGTGCGGCCTAGTGGGTCCACATACCCACTAAACGTGACAGTACTATTATAATAAGGGACACAGTGTATGGCGCTATTATATTTAGGGGCGTTGAGAATTTTATCTTCGTTTATAGGTGCAGAAATGTTTTAAAAGTGAGAAGCTGAAAACATCAGAGCAGCAAACTGCAGAAATTTGATGTGGCCGGGAGAAGTCATTATTGAGGTCTCGACTGGATGGAGAAGAAAAGAGAAAAAGAACTAGAATCTGAGATGTCACCTGTGAGTCACTTAATGTAAATGTTTATTCTGCCTCTAATAAGTACTGTAGTCACTGTATGATCTCAGCGAGATGATGGGTGGTTTGATTATGATATGATAATTTTTTGTGAAACAGCATCTCCCAGCATATCCTTACCATTTTTCGGGCCATTCTGGGAGCTGTAGTTTTACACCATACAAACCTATACGGCAGGGGTTGCACTAAATTAAACCGTATTTGTGCTTGTGCTGTATTTATGTACTGAGCTTGGTTTTGTTACTCTATATATATGCTGTATATAAAGTCCAAATAGTGAGCAAGAAGGTGCTGCACAACTTGAAAATGCCTTAATTGAGAAGGTGAAACGTTGCCACTTATACACTGGGTGAATAAATACCTTTAAATCTATGTTGGTGTGCTGCCTTCTTTCCTTTGGGGTGACTCCTGGGGAACTTTGTTTGGCTATGTGCTGTATATACGTACTGAGCTTTGTACTGGTGCTGTATATATATTTACTGAGCTTTGTTCTAGTGCTGTATATATGTACTGAGCTTTGTTCTGGTGTTGTATATATGTACTGAGCTTGGGTCTGGTGTTGTATTTATGTACTGAGCTTGGTTGTGGTGCTGTATTTATGTACTGAGCTTTGTTCTGGTGCTGTTTTTATGTGCTGAGCTTTGTTCTGGTTCTGTATTTATGTACAAAGCTTCGGTCTGGTGTTGTATATATGTACTGAGCTTTGTTCTGAAGCTGTATATATGTACTGAGGTTGGTTCTGATATTGTATATATGTACTGAGCTTGGTTCTGGTGTTGTTTATATATATATATACTGAGCTTGGTTCTAGTGCTGTATATATGTACTGAGCTTGATTCTAGTGCTGTATATATGTACTGAGCTTGGTTCTGGTGTTGTGTATATATATACTGAGCTTGGTTCTAGTGCTGCATATATGTACTGAGTTTGGTTCTGGTGTTGTATATATGTGCTGAGCTTGGTTCTGGTGTTGTATATATGTGCTGAGCTTGGCTCTGGTGTTGTATTTATGTACTGAGCTTGGTTGTGGTGCTGTATTTATGTACTGAGCTTGGTTCTGATGCTGTATATATGTACTGAGCTTGGTTCTGATGCTGTATATATGTACTGAGGATGGTTCTGATGCTGTATATATTTATTGAGCTTTGTTTTCGTACTGTATATATGTACTGAGCTTTGTTCTGGTAATGTAGCTGTATATATGTCAGAGCTTGGTTCTCATACTGTAATTATATAGGCTACATTTATAATAACAAATTTGCAGGCTAGATGGAGTTTTTTTCAATTCATTGTATATTTAATGGGAACCTGTCTGGTAGTTTTAACCCCTTGAACCGCCACCTTTCGGTAATACACGACCTGAACATTCCTCTGTATGTTTTTTTTTCAGATGCAGCAAAATCTATAAAACCAACTTTTAAAACGGTGCACACTATATGCTAATTACTCATTAAAGGGTCATGGGGTGGTGCCGCAATCCTGAAGAGTCACATAGCCCTGCCTCCAAACCCACCGTTCCATGCTAGATTGACTTCCCCCTGGCTGTTATGCATCACCAGCAGCCTCCTCTAACTTTCTCAGATGCGCCATTGCCTTGTACTACTTGGGCACGCACCGTGCCGCAAGGTGTACCCTGCCCGGCTTGATCGCTGCACCGCGTATGCCAGGGGAGTACAAGCCAACGGTGCAGCCACAAGAGGTTGAGGAGGCTGGTAGTGATGTAGAACAACCAGGCAGATGTCAATGAAAATCTGGGGGGCACCATTTCAATATTCGCCTCAGGCAGCAGAAAAGATAGAATCGGCCCTGGACAGACACTAGGTTTAAAGTACGTGCATAGCTGACTTGTGCCAGACTATCGGAAGCAGGCTTATGCCGCACTATCGGGAGCAGGCTTGTGCTGGATAACCGGACTTGAACACTGAAGTTGTCTCGAACACTTGACATGGAAACTGGAATTGAACGCTCATGTTGTCTCGGACACTTGATTTGACACGGACGCTGGACTTGAACATTGAAGTCGTGTGGGACACTTGCCTTGACATGGACACTGGACTTGAACACTGAAGTCATCTCATACTCTTGACTTGACACGGACACCGGACACGCATAGTGAAGTCGTATAGGACACTGGACTTGGCTAGGACACCGGACACGGATAGTGCAGTCATCTCGGCCCCTTGACTTGGCTCGGACACCGGACACGGATAGTCAAGTCCTCTTGGATACTGGACTTGGCTCGGACACCGGACACGGATAGTGCAGTTGTCTCGGACACTTGACTTGGCTCGGACACCGGTCATGAATAGTGCAGTTGTCTCGGAATTTTTAAACCATGGATTCATATGGAACCATGATGTGAAATCAGAAGTCCACAAGGTACAGTATAGGCCCATAGATTTCTATAGGTGCTGCACTATGGATCTGTAGGGTCAGCATCAGAAATTTCTGGGCTCTATATACAGTCAAGGCGTCAGACCCCCCTCCCCATTACCAGATGATGGGAGAATGGCAATGGAAAGTTGGGGAGGGGGGCAAAGGTGAGATGACATCTAGCAGTGGCTCTGTGAAGGGGCAGGTAGGAGATAATAGGTGGGCAGGGACTCTGTCAGGGGACTAGGTTGAAAGACTCTGTGGGGGAAGAAAACACTAAGTGAGCAAAAGAGTGGCAGGGGCAGGAGTGGGCCAGGGGGATACGCACCCTGACTTGGACTTTGTGGAGGGGCAATGGGGAGAGACAAGTGGGAAGGGGCTCTGTGGGAGGCCAAAGGGGAGAGTCAGAACCTTGGGAATCAGGGACCCAATGGTAGTTACTTTGAAGAAGGGAATGAGCCCTGCAATATAATGGGTCTCGTTCCTTTTTCCAAACTAACTACCACTGGGGATGATTTTATATGGGCGGCAATGGGCAGCGACGGGAGGCAGGCCTTTTTTTTTTATATTTTTGTGGCCAGGCTCCTGATGGGTGTATCAATCATGCTGCCCTGATGGGGTGCCTGTAGATCTATAAAACATGTATCCATAATATGGTGAGGCCTTAGGGCCTGAGAACCTATCCTGACTGCTCACAGAAGTAAGTGGAGCATAGTTCTTATTTCTAATGAATCCTGCAGCAGTGTGAGCAGGAGATCAGGACAGGAGATCATTTTTAGTTTTTAAATGAAAAAAGTATTGTTTCCATTCACCAATCGCAAGCAAAGGTCTTTAACAATGTGAGTAACCTAAAGTTTATTACAAAGTTGCATTTTTTTTTGTTATGCACATATGCAAACTTTGTTTAGCTATAACCTAAAAAATGTGGCTAAACTGTGTGCAAAAAGACTGTGTGAATATAGTGTTATTCAATAAAGACAAACAGATTGAATGCATAATACCACCTAGAGTACATACAGCACAATATTTGATTTTTAAAAAATTTATGTATTCTATTTCAAATATTAAACAGAAATATATTTTTACACTGTCCCTCTTACCAAAGGTAACAGTAGTGTAAATACTGTATCTGAAATGCAGTACAACCACAAATCCCCAGCTTCCCATCCCCTTCAGTAATCAATAATGATCTTGTCTCTAGAGCTTAGTAGCCTGATTATACCGGCTTACCCCTTGATGTTATTCAATTCATCATATAATACTATCTACTGACCTAGAAAACTTACCAATAAGTATACACCACATAATATATTGCTAGCATCGTGGCAAAAAGTAGAGCTCTGTGCATTGAACTGATGGAAAATGTAAAAGAGGTAAAAGTAAAGCTTCCGTTTGGATCTACCTTGGTGTATGCTTTTGTGTCGCACATCAAAACTGTATGCGTTTTACCACAAATTGCCACACTTTGTCAACCTTTAGAGCCCTGAATAAATAGCAATTACCTAATATAATATTGTTACCAGAATCATTCCCTTTACTTGCAGGAGTTATTTAAAGTGTTTCTCTCTTCCGGAAAACTTCTTTCCTTATGCCCTAAATGGACATGCCAAACCTTAGGGACGCCCGCACATCAGGAAAATACAGGTTCCTTGGCCAACGTTTGTTGGCAAGCTAAGCAAGATGGTCAGCAGCAGATGCATATAGGAGAAGTCCAAATGGATAGGTGACCACACACAGAAAGCGCACTCGGCTGCTTCCATACCTTTCCGGTAGAGAGTGCAGCTTTCTCTCCATTTGATCTTTTCCTATATACACTCACTGTCAACTGTCTTGCCAAAGGTGGGATCCCCGCCTATCAAACAGTTAGGACATAACTTGTGGAAGCAGGGTTTTTTTTTCTTTATGTAATTAAAGCGTAATCATTTTATAATGTAAAGTTACACAACTTATACAAATACATTTTATGTTTTAAAGGGTTATTCCCATCTTCATAAATGTAGCTATTAAGCTCAACCTGTTAAAGTTATTAATTTTTTCAAATACCTTTCTTTATCTAAACAATGTCGTTTTCGTCATATCTGTGCTCCATGTCGCTGTCAGTCCTTCTTTGTTTATTGCTCATTGTCTAGGGATCTGGCCACCGCTGTTTTCTGAAAGCGGTGGCCGAAACATGTGCAATGATATCCTCTCCGTTCTTAGGATAGGATGTCATTGTAATCGTAAACGTGCAGGTGGGGGGGGGGAGTGTTGCTGCGAGCGGGGGTATACAGCTTATCACAAGGGGGGAATTGGCTTGCCGGGAGGGGGGACGTGGGTTACAGAGAACAGAGAAGGGTGGCGGGGGTTTGCAGTGAGGAGCGGCGTGGGTGCCTTTAAAATAAAGGTGTTAGTATAAAACTATCTAGGAAATTGGGGGGGGGGGCGTTCGTCTCAACCACGCTTACCATGCCTGGTTGAGACGATCGTTCTCCCGATGCTACTAGAACTACATTATCTAGCAACTTTGGGAGCGCGCACACTGTAGAGCGGCTTGATTGACATTGAGCCGCTTACACCCCCTTTTATAGATAACCAGCACTAGCTGAGTTATCAAGATTGAAAAAAAAGGTAGTTAGTGAAGGAATTTTTTAACAAGAATAGATTTATAATTCAAATTCGGATTAGGATGCGTTCTAAAAAGAAATGACAACTTGGGAATAGCCCTTTAATTCCTTATCATTTTCAAGTACTCTGCTTGCTGTCTTGCTTACATCCAGACCTTTTACCTCTCACATACTTCTTACAGCTTTTCTCTTCTGTAAGCTAAACAGACTGGACACAGGCTGATACATTTTAAGTATACTGATACATTGTAGCAAACTATCACAAACTGTAAATGGGCGAACTGTGTTCTTCTATTTTCCCCATGCGGTCTCTATCTTGCTTATTAAAGGAGAATAGTCCAGCATCTGCCCACCATTTCACCATTTTGATTATAAAAATCACTGTCTGTAATTAGCACATGTTCCATGACGCTTGCCTAGGCATAGTCAGATGAGGTCAGGTGAGATCTGTCAGAGACTGTAGTTACATAGATCACTCCAAATTGTGATAAGAATCCCACAGGGAGCTACCGATGCAGGTCTTAAGGTCTGTTCACATTGGCCAATTATCACCATAATTCATTATTCACAATCGACCGCAACGATAATTGGGCATCATTATTAGTAAATATAAATGCTGCTTGTTGCGACTTTTACACAAGGAATTCTTGCCCTACGTCTGTCTTTCCCGAAAGTTGTCGTTAGGCAATAATGAAGCCCCTCAGTTGGCGAGAAGGAGTTTATTTTCTCTCCAGCTGCAAGGATCATACTGATGGAACTGTGCATTAGATATCTCAAATCACCAATGAATAAATCTACCTTAGGCAGAGGTGGATAGAGACAGCAGACAAGCCCCAAGCAGGAATAGTGTATAGGCACCTTACTCACCAATGGTTCAGCATAGGGCATCGTCCACCCCTCCATGTTTCTCTAAAAATGCACCAGTAATTGTGAGCCATGGAATTCATTAGTTCAGTCTCTTACATGTATCCTAATGGACAGTAGGAAGCTGCTCTTAAGGTTTCAGTGGCCTCCTACCTACTGCTGCACAGGTTGCACATATGGTATGTCTGCCCCTGACCTTAGGGCAAAATAAAAGGCTCCAGACTATGCCTTATGCAGCAGCATTGATACCACAGTCAGTGTGCAAACTCCAGTCCACCATAGGGAGTGCTAAAGATCACTGGTTTGCAATACCCTTTCATCATCTATAGGAAACAAGAAGCAGCCTGGAGAAGTTTCGGTGACAACAGATGAACACACAGAGCTACACAGATTTTTATTTGTGATCCAGTGCATTCCTGGATTATTGCTAAGCAACGGCCCAGGCACATTCTGTCTAATATATATTCAGAAAACTATAACACCGAGCAGTAACATCGGACATTATGGTTACAGGTGACAAATCACATGGGGCATTCGTTTTTTTACCACATGTACTTGTTAGGAAAACACCTTCTCCCTTAAGGTCGCTACGACGATTTATCTAGCTTCTGGGTGGTTCTTCCTTTGCCTTGAGTCTATCTCTTTTCCCTGTCCATCTGCCAATCAGCTGTGGGGTTGTATTTATGCCTGTCTTTTCCACCTGTCCTTTTCTTGTGAATTTCCTCCTGTGGTTTCTGATCAAGCTTCTGACAACATCTGCACTTCTGATTCTGGACCTCGTGTACACTTGACTCCCGTTTACTCTCTGCTTACCGATTTTGATTATCCGCTCCCGCACGGTTTTGACCTTTTGCTATTCCTGTTATCCTCTTGCCTTCTGTTTTGAACTTTCAGTTACCCTCTTCTTGTTTGGTTTCCACTCAAGTTTGCCTGCATTGCACCTCTCATCCCTGTCTGCACTTTGCTAAGACAACCTGGGTTCTGAGCAGCAAAGTCCATCCCACCTTGCGGTTGGCTCTGGTGAACACGTCAGAGTAGCCTTAGACGCTGTCGATCAGAGTTTTTTCAGATTTGGGGTTGCCGTTTACGTGCACGCTCCCTCCCGGCAGACTCCAGCAGCCTTGAGGTAATCGCTAACTTTACAGTACTATTTCAGAAAACAATAGAGATAAGCAAATATGTAAAAAATGGTTCCTCCAGTGATAGATCAAAAACCTTTACCCCCATGGTAACAGCGACTAAAGGTTTTTTTTCTTAGAATGCTTTACATGCATAACACTGTCACCCTTTCATTTAATTGGTTGTCATGTAATGCTACATTTTCCCTGCAGGGGAAATATCTAGTAACATTCCTATTCCCCCAGCAGTAAGAACTGTGGGTGGGAAAAGTCAGACCCTCTGCGTTCCGCTGACCTCCACACCGGCTTGCATTTGAAAGGTGTTATCATCATAAGACAATCCCTTTTAAAAGGTAACTGCACGATAGTAATGATTGATGTTGATCCTAAACATTTTCACATTGTAGTCACCACCCATATATGCTCCCATTCTGCAGCATATTAGGAAAGAATATTGGGGAGAATGTGAGAGTGACCTGGGTGCTCCTGACTGTTTATTATGGCTCAGTTAAGCTGAACATTGTAATTTAAAAAAAATTCCATTTACTTAATTATAATTTAGCACTAAAACAGCAGCAAATGAATGAACCCAATAGCAAAAATAATCTTTGCAACATTAATTCAATCATTAATTATATTTGCCTGCTTATTGTTCAGGTTTAACAATAGAAAATTATCTTATCTGATAGAATGTAAGATTTATGGTTGTGAAAAGAAAGTTATTTCATACAGTAAGAGGATCGGGGAGAAAGGGATGTATACGTGTGTGTGTGTGTGTGTGTGTGTGTGTGTGTGTGTGTGTGTGTGTGTGTGTGTGTGTGTGTGTGTGTGTGTGTGTGTGTCAATGTGTGCGCCTGTGTATTTGGGGTGGGTGTGTGGCTTTGAACTAGCCTCTATCCGCATAAGAGTTAGTCAATCTTTTATTTTTTCTCCTTCGTCACGTCATCCCCATTTGTGGAATGAAATATATATTGACACGGTCTGGATGTATTCAATTTGTCCTGATCAGTGACTCGCAGTCATTCTGACAGGAGCCTGTGTGAAACAGAGACTGGTTTGTAATTTTTATTGTCAACATGATGTACAGTAGAGCTCAGCCAAACAGAGCATTTCAACTAGAGAGCACGTATAAGTAGGCTACGGGAAGAATAGTAAAGTGGATACCTATAGAAACAGGGGAAATTTATTAAAACTGTTACGAAGGAAAAGTGGAGGAGTTATTCATAGAAACCAGTCAGAATGCTTTTTTATTTTAAAAAATAAGAGTTAAAATTTGGTTATCTGATTGGTTTCTATTGGCAACTTCTCCACTTTGTCTTTGCACCAGTTTAATTCTCCCCCATAGTGTCTGCAATGTCCTGCAGTGATGCCAGTCTGTAAGGTCAGTGCAAATAAAGTGTTAATTGGAAGAAAATATCCATTCAAGGCTACATGGAGGGATAGGAGACAATTGAGCAGCAGGTGCAGGCACTGAAGATGCTACAGTAGATAGATAATGAGTGAGAATTCCTTGAAGTAACCTTGTACATAACTTACATTTTATACATGTTGTTTAAATTGCTACTGCTTTATTATAATCTACTATTGATGCAAAGTGTGCCTGTTTTTGAGGGTGAAATGTTCACATTTAATATAAACTATATGGACAAATGTATTGGGACACACCATTTAGTCATTGAATTCAGGTGTTACATTCAGTCCGATTGCCACAGATGTATAAAATCCAGCACCTCGCCATGCAGTCCGAATTTACAAACGTTTGTGAAATAATGGGTTGTTCTAAAGAGCTCACTGAATTTCATTGTGGTACTGTAATAGGATGCCACTGTTGTGACAAGTCAGATTGTTAAATTTCTTCCCTCCTAGATATTCCTTGATCATATGTGAGTAGTATTATTGCAAAGTGAAACCACAAAAACTCAGCCACAAAGTGGCAGACCATGTAAAGTTGCAGAGCAGGGTCGCCGAGTGCTGAGGCACATAGTGCATACAAGTCACCAACGCTCTGCTGTCTCTATAACTGCTGACTTCCAGATCCTCTGGCATTAACACCAGCACAAAAACTGTGCTCCAGGAGCTTCATGGCATGTGTTACCATGGCCGAGCAGCTGCATGCATCCTTACATAACCAAGCACAATGCCATGAGTCGGATGGAGTGGTGTAAAGCATGCCACCGCTGGACTCTGGAGTAGTGGAAACATGTTCTGTGGAGATGAATCACCCTTCTCTATCTGGCAGTCTGATGGACGAATCTGGATTTGGAACTTTACCTCTCTGGCTGCATTGTCCCAACTGTATAGTTTAGTGGAGGAGGGATAATACTATGGTTTTTTTTTAGGGGATGGCCTAGGCTCCTTAGTTCCAGTGAAGGGAAAGAACTTGAGGATAAAATGGGTTCCTGCACAGCAAAGCATTAATCAAGATTGTGTGTTACAAGAAGTCAAATTTTTAACAATGATATGCAATAAACAACAATCAAAACATAAATAACATTCGGTGTTTGATGTCTTCAATGACCAGTTATCCACAGAATGGCAAAATAAATGCCAGTATAGATACAGTAGAAACAGGAACTCCAACCACTCAGTAGTATAGTATTCTAGTTTCCAGGTAAATGAGAAGAAACTCCAACCGCATTCCCACCCCCCCAAAATTCCACAGACCAGCAGTCTACTTAATGTTATATTATGGTCGCTCCCATAGGCGAGGTGAGTTCTGTAGCAGTGTAGGATGTAAGAGCAGACCGACACCATGAGTTCCATATCCGGGAGATTTTATCAGAATATCCCCTGTTAATATAAACAATACGTTCATAAGGAATCATGGAATTTACTAGACAAATTCACATAGAACCAGTGGGTGATCTTGTACTCATCCGCCTAAGGGTTATCGCGTTCCTTGCCATAAACAGGGATTCTTTCAGACATATACGAGTGTAATAAGGACAAGACTCCTCCACCAATCCAAACAAGCAGATCCCAGTGTCCATTGCCACCGGGATACATAATATTTGTGAGAGAGTCTTTGTAACTTCGACCCAGAATTTCTGTATTACTGAACAATCCCAAATCATATGTTGAAAGTCTGCTGGGCTGTGTGAGCATCTATGACATTGGGGAGTTGACATCCTACCCATTTTATGAAGTTGAATCGGAGTGAGATAGCTTTGGTGAATAATATAAAGTTGTATAAGTTTATTATTAATGGCTGGTGAAACAAATCTACTGAATTCTAATAATTCTAGACTGGATTCCTCATCCAAGGATGGAATTAGTACTCTCCACCTATCCAAGGCAGGGAAGGCAGCTTTGTTTGCCTTCGCATGAAGGAGATGGGAGTAAATGGAGGAAATCAGGCCTCCCGGACCTTGGGATCAAATCATGCCTATTAGAGGATAAAACAATATAAGTACACCCTCCCACCCCCCCCCCCCCCCCACCAAACTGTGTCTGTAAGGAGTGGCGAAGTTGGAGATATTTATAAAAACCTTGCCTTGGTACGTGGAAATGCTCTTGTAAGCAGGTAAAGGACATCAAAACATTATCCTCATACAGATCTACAAAAAAATATATACAGTATACCTAACTGGGACCAGAAGGTTGCATCTAGGGATTGTGTCAACTGAGTAAGCGCTGTATTTTGCCACAACGGTGTTTCTGCCACTCTCTGCCCTAGAAACAAAATATTTAAGGCTTCCTGACAAACTTTGCAAGCTACCCTGTGTATAAATAGGGATTGTCTCATAAGAGGACATGTTGGGTCTATGATGGGCCACAACTTGGGCAACCCCAGGTATATCGCTAGATAGCTTTCTTGGATCTTCAGGCAATCATGGGATACCCACAGGGTGAGATATTTAAGTTGATCCCACCAAATAGTACAAATAAGGTCAGAGAGGGCCATACCCACTAGATCTCTAGGCCTTTGCAGTTTAGCCCGTTGTAATTTAGACCTAGACGAGCCCCAAATGAATTTAATAAGCGGAGAGTCCATAGCTTTAAAAAAAAACAAACGACATAGGCACAGGTGAGAACACATGCTGCAAAATATACAAACATTTGGGTTGGACCACCATTTTAATGAGAATTATGCGGCCTGCCACAGATAGAGGTAAAGCCGACCAAATCCTAAATTTATCTCTAAAAAAGGGGATTAAAGGATCGACGTTAGCTCTCGTCATATCAGACTGAGACCTAGTGATATTAATCAGATTTACACTGTTTCGGAAAGACAGGACAAATAGGAAAGGCGTTGGTGTATGTCAGTATGTGAGAAGTGATATGAAGGTGAGTGTGAAAGAGACAATAGTGGGTGAAGACAGTGAGAGGATTGAAACCTTGTGGGTGGAATTACAAAGGGAGGAAAACACAGAAAAAATTACTCTTGGTGTAATCTATAGACCCCCCCCAATATAACTGAGATGGAAGATCGGCTATATAAACAAATGGAGCGGGCTGCACAGGCTGATTCTGTAGTGATAATGGGAGATTTTAATTACAGGCATATTAATTGGTATCATGGTTCGGCTTCGACTGCAATGGGAAGAAAAACAAGATTAATAGAGATCGAATTAGATGGTATACAGACCATTTCTGTCCCAGGCGATCTGAACTTATCTATACTAGGATCAGCAATTGTATTAAAGTCTCCCACGGATATAATCGTGGCAGTAGGGTACACTGAGGCAAAGTTGACCGCTTCATATAAAATAGCTAAGGACTGCGATGGAGGGACATATAAACCCAGCAATACATAGGATTGACAATTTATCCAGGCTTGTACAAAAATATATCGGCCGTCCGGATCTTTAACTAACGTGCATGTTTCCCATCTTAAGGCTCTATGAATTAATAGAGACACACCCTGGAATATGATGTGTGGATAGAATGTGCCAACCATTGTACCCATGGTTTATGCATAAACCTAATCGTGTCTGGTTGCAAATGCGTCTCTTGGAGACAAATTACCTGTGGGTTATATTTCCGAATCTGGGAGAACACCCGGTTACGTTTGTGGTCATCCCCCATACCCATAACATTCCATGATAGAACTGTTAAAGACATCTCACACTGTCAAACAGAGTTTAGAATGTAAAAGTAACACTATAAATAAATAAAACAAGAATAACAACCAAGAAGTTGCTCCAAACCAATATATGATATTGATCTGAAGCTAAATAGTGGCTAATGGTAAACACGGGGGTAGTCTGTGGTTAACTTTAAGAAATGTCCACAGACTATTGCTCCTGTATAACCGCTATCCAGCTTCCTATAACCTGTTGCACCGCAGGTATACAGGACAAATATGATAGTACATAACCTCTGGTATGATAAAATGTGTTGAAACGGGTCTTATAGCTTGATCTATAGGAAGCCGTGTCTAATTGGGATATAGTGGTGAGCGACATGTTGTCCCAGGCCGGCAACTACATCTCCAAAGCGGCCCACGACAACACATGGCCCCCACAACAGAGACAGAAGACAAAAATCCACAACACAACCCCTCACTTATGCATATTCAGTATGGAATATAATATGCACTCACGTCAAAGGTACAGGCTAACTCCCGAATAAGGAGCCATGACATGTAAATCAAAGAGTCATTACGTTTGAGGAGACCAAACCTGCTGCAATATAACCTTACAGGAGAGTCCTACTCTGTGGCCTCTCCCTGTTCAGGTGGGGAAGCGCAATGTTGGGCCGCAGGCCTTGCAAACTCTTTGAGACGATCTACCGCCGCCGACTGGCGTGTCTTGCTCATTTTATGGCCACCGCGGGTCCTTTTGCAATTTACCCCGTTCCAGGGAATGTTTGAGGTAAGGATTCGGCAGGATTATGAGTAGAAACGCTGAATCTTAGACGGAGGTCTTGCAATGTGTGTCCGCTCATGGCAGAATTTAGCCATGCCCCCAGTCAAGTAAAATCTTGATGCTTCAGCATACCAAGACATTTTGGACAATCGTATGCTTCCAACGTGGGAACAGTTTGGGGTTTGGTCATTGTCTGTTCAAGAATGACTGTGCCCCAGTGTACAAAGCAAGGTCCATAAAGACATGGTTGGGTGAGTTTGATGTGGAAGAACTTGACTAGCCTTCACAGAGTCCTGACCTCAACGCCATCGAACAACTTTGGAATGAACTAGAATGGAGATTGCGAGACAGGTTCTCTCGTCCAAGATCATTGTCTGGCCTCTTCTGGATGAATGGGCAAAAATTCCCACTGACACACTCCAAAATCTTGTGGACAGTCTTCCTAGAAAAGTGGAAGCTGTTTTAGCTGCAAAGGGGGAACAAACTCCATATTAATGCTTATGAATTTAGAAAGTGATGTCATAAAAGCTCCTGTAGTTGTAATGTGTAGCTGTCCCAATACTTTTGACTGTTTATTGTATCTTTGAAGGGGATTCTCAATATTTAAAGTGATTGCAGGACATGTCACTCTTCCCGATTTGATGGGGATCCGACTGCCAGGACCCCACCAACCCTCAGAATGCTGCAGCATTTAACTAGCATTTTCCGTTTTCCCTGCAGAGTGGTAGTCCCATCCACCCACTGTGCAGGTAACTGCAACAATGTCCTATTCACTGAAGGGACCCCAATTCTCAGGGTTGGTGGAGGTCTCAGAGGTCGCACCATAAACAATCATAACTTTATGGCATATTTTAGTATATGCCATAACATAATAAGATGTGAATACCCCTTTGGGAACTACTGCACCTATTTTAAACACACCAAGTCCATATCATTTTGTTTTCACAGAGGCATATTTAAAAAGAGACCGACATCCCAGGACAGGCCCAGCTCTTGTTTATCCTAGTTCTGTTCATCTCTTATCAATGAAAACATTACACTGGTGCAGCACAGATTGTGTATGGGGGTGAAATCCCTGTTCAGGTTCTCCATAACGCCTACTTATCCTATTCTCTATGGGCCGTTAAGCAGAAGTTACACAGACAGCCTCTATCGAACGCAACCGTTGTGTTTCAATATAAACATCTGGTCATATTTTAATACGTTTTGAGAAAAATTTATTTGCATTCTAAAATAATAAGTTATTTTTTTCATATGTATTTAAACTTAGTTTAATAAAAGTAATAGGAGATACAAGAACTGCACAATTCCTGATATACGTTGACATTATTTTAATAATAAATGATGTAGAGTAACTTGTATTTTGTATTGATGTTGTATGATGACCCCAAAAAATTGATATCAAGATTCTTTTGTTTGTGTCTCTCATCAGGTCTCGGACTGCTCGTCTACTACCAGAGCGTTTCAGTGCAATTTCAGCACCAAGGACAGGTCTCCCTGCTGTCTTCTTATGGGCCAAGATGAAAGACGTTGATGTCTCAAACCCTACAATGAGAAAAGCCTCAAACATGGATAACGTGGCACAGTTCTAAACAGGCTAAAGAGAAGCAATCTGGATGAATCAATGAAAATCTCAGCACAGACTATCACAGGCAAAGCTTGACAAGTCATAATGCTGTTCAATGTACCAAGAATTCATCAAGTGACCTGGAGAGCCTTGAAACTCTGTTTGTCCCACTTTTTCTAAACTGAGCCAATATTGCTTGATATTCTAATCATTCAATTCTTTTCTTAAGATTTTTTTGCTCATCCTCTTCAAAGCCTAAGATCCCTGGTACCATATCATTCACTTCAATGCCCAACGTAGTTTTGTCTTCAGTAAATGATATAGCAGAATCTAACTATTAACTTACAATGTTAACTACCAACTACTGTAGGTAATAGGGATTATATTCCCTAATATAATCCTACATAGATTGCTGTATTAATTATATTAAGACAGTATATATCATGCTATATTCTAATAGAATCCAGTATGGGGTTTTTTTTGTTTTTTTTTGCAACACAATATATTCTGCAACAGCTGTGCCTATTATATTAATGCAATCTGGATTTCCTGAGATATCTTAATTACTTCAAAGTATTGTACAGACCAGATGAGTGTCTTTTAATACTGCACAGCATATTCCAGTATTGTATTGTGTAGAGAAAAATTAGATTAAAGGACAGCTGGGTTTAGCTGTTGAAAAGAGGAACTCAAGTCCATTACACTACAGCAGGAGTGCAAGTTCATTACAGTACCTGCATAAGTTCATTATTACTGGTGTATTGTAGTAGAGATCATATATGCCAACTGTGTGGGAATGCCTCTGCTGTGCCGCACAAAATCAAAGTATAAACTAAAATGTATCCTTAAACAGCATGGTATTTTCTGTTGAAAATAGTGCGTTTGTACTTTTATATGAATCTTATACATTCCATGTAGAACCCTAATACATCTGCTGTAGCATAAATGACTTTATACTATTAGAAGGCTACACTGACCAGCTCGGTCGCACAAAGTCTATTCCATTGCATGTAGGTGCACCCTAATCCAACCTTGGATATTGGTAACTTATTGCCATTGGCTTCATGTACTTGGATAATGTCTTAAAATAATATCTACAAACTAGAAAAGAAGAATGATGTTCTCCTGTGCCACTATGACACCTGGCGTACCTATCCCCCCTGCGTGATGTGAGGCCACGAGGATCCGGAGGACTTGGGATGGCTGCACAAGGCTTTGCCTGGACTGTGGTGCTGATTTTCTGCAGCCTGAAGCTCTTGGGAATGGTTTCCATGGAGACAGGATTGTCATTAGAGGTGTCTGGACGGGTGAAGCGCGGCTGGGTGTGGAATCAGTTCTTCGTGGTGGAGGAATATACGGGGACAGAACCACTTTATGTGGGGAAGGTAAGGAGACATGCAACAAAGACAGCTCTTATGATGTAAGATAGCACCTGGGGTGGGGGCTGCTTGTAAAGGGTAAACTCACAGAATGGTGCCTGAAGGGGGGAGCGTGCGGAGGACACAGTGTCTGAGAGTCCTCACAAGGGAGACGTCGACGCCTGGGGAGAGCAAATGGTGACAAAAGCCTAAGGGGAACACGTGGGCGAATCAAAGACTGAGAGTTCATACTCACGAGATGAGGTTTGAGAGAAACCAGAGACATGTTATACCTCAGGGTAATCACGCTGGTAGGAGTAATAGAGGTCTAGTCATGAAAGCACCAGAGAACATTCACATCATATATTCCATTTCAATTTCATGGATTTTTGTTGCCGTCTCTCTTCTTCATCAAAGTCTGGATGCTTAGTGAATTTGCATTGCAATCAAGTGCACCTTTAAATCTTTTCTCCATTGAAGATTTTCATATACAAATCCAATTTAAACTTGTTTGCCTGCCAACCGGTTAGATTAGAGGTATTGTCTGATATTTGGGATGCCAGGGCCAGGGCCTTTGCTTGCAATCTATTTTCTATGGGCCCCTAATATATTTTTTCATGCGCTTGAGTATCTTTGTACATCAGTAGCCGCCATGCAGAGTAATATATGTTATGAATTTTTGCAATATTATATTGTAATAAAAATTTACTTGAGCATTCTTTGTAAGTCCAGCCATGGTCCCAGTGCTAAAATTCCTACTTTATGTATAGGTATATTGTTCAGAAGACAATATAGATCGACAGATAACAAAATTGTGAATGCTAAAATGACACAATTTCTAATTCCGAATTAACCCCTTAAGGACGCAGCCTAGTTTGGGCCTTAAGGCTCAGAGCCCATTTTTCAAATCTGACATATTTCACTTTATGTGGTAATAACGTCGGAATGCTTAAACCTATCCAAGCGATTCTGAGATTGTTTTCTCGTGACACTTTGGGCTTCATGTTCGTGGTAAAATTTGGTCGATATATTCAGTGTTTATTGGTGAAAAATTGCAAAATTTAGAGAAAATTTTGAAAAAATTGCATTTTTCAGAATTTAAATGCATCTGCTTGTAAAACAGACGGTTATACCACCCAAAATAGTTACTAGTTCACATTTCCCATATGTCTACTTTAGATTGGCATCGTTTTTTTAACATTCTTTTATTTTTCTTGGACGTTACAAGGCTTAGAACATAAACAGCAATTTCTCATATTTTTAAGAAAATTTCAAAAGCCTTTTTTTTAAGGTACCTCTTGAGTTCTGAAGTGGCTTTGAGGGGCCTATGTATTAGAAACCCCCATAAAACACCCCATTTTAAAAACTAGACCCCTCAAAGTATTCAAAACAGCATTTAGAAAGTTTTTTAACCCTTCAGGCATTTCACAGGAATTAAAGCAATGTGGAGGTGAAATTTGCAAATTTCATTTTTCTTGCTGAATTTCAATATTATTCCATTTTTTTCTGTAACACAGAAGATTTTACCAGAGAAATACTACTAAATATGTATTGTCCAGATTCTGCAGTTTTTAGAAATGTCCCACATGTGGCTCTAGTGCGCTCGTGGAATAAAACACAAGCCTCAGAAACAAAGGAGCACCTAGTGCATTTTGAGGCCTCTTTTTTATTAGAATATATTTTAGGCAGCATGCCAGGTTTGAAGAGGTGTTGAGGTATGAAAGCAATGGAAACCCACCAGAAGTGACCCCATTTTGGAAACTAGACCCCTCAAGGAATTCATTTATGGTTGTTGTTATCATTTTGACCACACCGTTTTTTCACAGCACCTATTTGAATTGGGCTGTGAAATTAAAAAAATGATATTTTTTCCATTAAGATGTAATTTTTGTTCAAAATTTCTTATTTTCACAAGGAATAAAACACCCCATTTTGTTGCCCAATTTGTCCTTAGTGCGGCAATACCCCATTTGTGGTGATAAACTGCCGTTTGGGCCCATGGGAGGACTCAGAAGGAAAGGAGCGCTATGTGTTTGTTGGAGTCCAGATTTTGCTGGATTGGTTTTCGGGTTCCATGTCGCATTTGCAGAGCCCCAGAGGTATGAAAGCAATGGAAACCCACCAGAAGTGACCCCATTTTGGAAACTAGACCCCTCAAGGAATTCATTTATGGTTGTTGTTATCATTTTGACCACACCGTTTTTTCACAGCACCTATTTGAATTGGGCTGTGAATTAAAAAAATGATATTTTTTTCCATTAAGATGTAATTTTTGTTCAAAATTTCTTATTTTCACAAGGAATAAAACACCCCATTTTGTTGCCCAATTTGTCCTGAGTGCGGCAATACCCCATTTGTGGTGATAAACTGATGTTTGGGCCCATGGCAGGACTCAGAAGGAAAGGACCACCATTTGGCCTACTGGAGCTTTTCTTGTGCTAAGTCATGTATGCAGAAGCCCCTGAGGTACCAGTACAGTTAAAACCCCCGAGAAGTGACCCCATTTTAAAAACTACACCCCTTAAGACATTCATCTAGTGGTGTAGTGAGCATTTTGACCCCACAGTTATTGTGTAAAAGGTAATGCGCAGCAGATGGTGCAAAGTGAGATTTGCAATTTCCTATGCATATATGCCATTTCAGTGTCTGATATATTGTGCCCAGCATGTGCCACTGGAGACATACACCCCATAAATTGTAAAGTGGGTTCTCCCGGGTACGGCAATACCCTACATGTGGCTGTTATTAGCTGCCTGGGCACACGACAGGGCTCAGAAGGGAAGGACCACCATTTAGCCTACTGGAGCTTTTCTGGTGCTAAGTCATGTAGGCAGAACCCCTGAGGTACCAGTACAGTTGAAACCCCCGAGAAGTGACCCCATTTTAAAAACTACACCCCTTAAGACATTCATCTAGTGGTGTAGTGAGCATTTTGACCCCACAGTTATTGTGTAAAAGGTAATGCGCAGCAGATGGTGCAAAGTGAGATTTGCAATTTCCTATGCATATATGCCATTTCAGTGTCTGATATATTGTGCCCAGCATGTGCCACTGGAGACATACACCCCATAAATTGTAAAGTGGGTTCTCCCGGGTACGGCAATACCCTACATGTGGCTGTTATTAGCTGCCTGGGCACACGACAGGGCTCAGAAGGGAAGGACCACCATTTAGCCTACTGGAGCTTTTCTGGTGCTAAGTCATGTAGGCAGAACCCCTGAGGTACCAGTACAGTTGAAACCCCCGAGAAGTGACCCCATTTTAAAAACTACACCCCTTAAGACATTCATCTAGTGGTGTAGTGAGCATTTTGACCCCACAGTTATTGTGTAAAAGGTAATGCGCAGCAGATGGTGCAAAGTGAGATTTGCAATTTCCTATGCATATATGCCATTTCAGTGTCTGATATATTGTGCCCAGCATGTGCCACTGGAGACATACACCCCATAAATTGTAAAGTGGGTTCTCCCGGGTACGGCAATACCCTACATGTGGCTGTTATTAGCTGCCTGGGCACACGACAGGGCTCAGAAGGGAAGGACCACCATTTAGCCTACTGGAGCTTTTCTGGTGCTAAGTCATGTAGGCAGAACCCCTGAGGTACCAGTACAGTTGAAACCCCCGAGAAGTGACCCCATTTTAAAAACTACACCCCTTAAGACATTCATCTAGTGGTGTAGTGAGCATTTTGACCCCACAGTTATTGTGTAAAAGGTAATGCGCAGCAGATGGTGCAAAGTGAGATTTGCAATTTCCTATGCATATATGCCATTTCAGTGTCTGATATATTGTGCCCAGCATGTGCCACTGGAGACATACACCCCATAAATTGTAAAGTGGGTTCTCCCGGGTACGGCAATACCCTACATGTGGCTGTTATTAGCTGCCTGGGCACACGACAGGGCTCAGAAGGGAAGGACCACCATTTAGCCTACTGGAGCTTTTCTGGTGCTAAGTCATGTAGGCAGAACCCCTGAGGTACCAGTACAGTTGAAACCCCCGAGAAGTGACCCCATTTTAAAAACTACACCCCTTAAGACATTCATCTAGTGGTGTAGTGAGCATTTTGACCCCACAGTTATTGTGTAAAAGGTAATGCGCAGCAGATGGTGCAAAGTGAGATTTGCAATTTCCTATGCATATATGCCATTTCAGTGTCTGATATATTGTGCCCAGCATGTGCCACTGGAGACATACACCCCATAAATTGTAAAGTGGGTTCTCCCGGGTACGGCAATACCCTACATGTGGCTGTTATTAGCTGCCTGGGCACACGACAGGGCTCAGAAGGGAAGGACCACCATTTAGCCTACTGGAGCTTTTCTGGTGCTAAGTCATGTAGGCAGAACCCCTGAGGTACCAGTACAGTTGAAACCCCCGAGAAGTGACCCCATTTTAAAAACTACACCCCTTAAGACATTCATCTAGTGGTGTAGTGAGCATTTTGACCCCACAGTTATTGTGTAAAAGGTAATGCGCAGCAGATGGTGCAAAGTGAGATTTGCAATTTCCTATGCATATATGCCATTTCAGTGTCTGATATATTGTGCCCAGCATGTGCCACTGGAGACATACACCCCATAAATTGTAAAGTGGGTTCTCCCGGGTACGGCAATACCCTACATGTGGCTGTTATTAGCTGCCTGGGCACACGACAGGGCTCAGAAGGGAAGGACCACCATTTAGCCTACTGGAGCTTTTCTGGTGCTAAGTCATGTAGGCAGAACCCCTGAGGTACCAGTACAGTTGAAACCCCCGAGAAGTGACCCCATTTTAAAAACTACACCCCTTAAGACATTCATCTAGTGGTGTAGTGAGCATTTTGACCCCACAGTTATTGTGTAAAAGGTAATGCGCAGCAGATGGTGCAAAGTGAGATTTGCAATTTCCTATGCATATATGCCATTTCAGTGTCTGATATATTGTGCCCAGCATGTGCCACTGGAGACATACACCCCATAAATTGTAAAGTGGGTTCTCCCGGGTACGGCAATACCCTACATGTGGCTGTTATTAGCTGCCTGGGCACACGACAGGGCTCAGAAGGGAAGGACCACCATTTAGCCTACTGGAGCTTTTCTGGTGCTAAGTCATGTAGGCAGAACCCCTGAGGTACCAGTACAGTTGAAACCCCCGAGAAGTGACCCCATTTTAAAAACTACACCCCTTAAGACATTCATCTAGTGGTGTAGTGAGCATTTTGACCCCACAGTTATTGTGTAAAAGGTAATGCGCAGCAGATGGTGCAAAGTGAGATTTGCAATTTCCTATGCATATATGCCATTTCAGTGTCTGATATATTGTGCCCAGCATGTGCCACTGGAGACATACACCCCATAAATTGTAATGTGGGTTCTCCCGGGTACGGCAATACCCTACATGTGGCTGTTATTAGCTGCCTGGGCACACGACAGGGCTCAGAAGGGAAGGACCACCATTTAGCCTACTGGAGCTTTTCTGGTGCTAAGTCATGTAGGCAGAACCCCTGAGGTACCAGTACAGTTGAAACCCCCGAGAAGTGAACCCATTTTAAAAACTACACCCCTTAAGACATTCATCTAGAGTGTAGTGAGCATTTTGACCCAACAGTTATTGTGTAAAAGGTAATGCGCAGTAGATGGTGCAAAGTGAGATTTGCAATTTCCTATACATATGTCATTTCAGTGTCCGATATATTGTGCCCAGCATGTGCCACCGGAGACATACACCCCATAAATTGTAATGTGGGTTCTCCCGGGTACGGCAATACCCTACATGTGGCTGTTATTTGCTGCTTGGGCACATGGCAGGGCTCAAAAGGGAAAGATGAGGGGGATAAGCTGTGCGGAGTGCATCAGGGTAAATTAAAAATCAAGGGATGTATGGTAAATTTTAAAACAATCTTTCATACAGAGCCCTGGTTTTTCGGGACACGTGTCGCATTGGTATGTTGTGTCCTTCCTTATCCCCCTCTTATAGCACACTTTGCACCTCTTTTGACTTTTTCCCTTCTTGCCAGTTTGGGGAACTTCTCCTGGAAAGTGTTGCCCTGGTACGATGCGTGTGGCCTCGCTTCCAGAAGTACTGGGTGCCCCTCCTTCCTGGTCGCCAAAAATTAGGTTCTTTATAACCACCTCTTGAAATTCCAGGAAAGTTCCCCTCTGGCCTGCACATCGACGTAGCACGTACGCATTGTACAATGCCATCTGTATGATGTGCACGGCCAGCTTCTTATACCACACCCTCGATTTCCGCGTAGCGCTGTAGGGCTTCAGGACTTGATCTGACAAGTCCACCCCTCCCATGTACCTATTGTAGTCCAGGATGCAATCTGGTTTGGGGGTCTCTGTACTGGTACCTCGTACAGGTACATGGGTACTGGTGTGGCCATGTATTGTTGTCAATACAAGGACATCTCTCTTGTCCTTGTACTTGACACACAATATGTTGCTACTAGAATGTGCCCTGCTCTCACCCCTTCTGAGTGTTTGCCCAAGCAGTGTTTTAGGGAGGCCTCTAAGATTTTTTCTAGCAGTGCCGCATGCCGCAGTCCTTCTGGAAGCGAGGCACTTGAAGAGCGGGACGCTGGTATAAAAATTATCCAGGTAGAGGTGGTAACCCTGGTCCAGCAGTGGGTGCACCAAATCCCACACAATTTTTGCGTTAATTCCCAGTAAGGGGGGGCATTCTGGGGGCTGAATACTGCTGTCCTTCCCTTCATATATCCTGAATTTATATGTATACCCTGATGCACTCTCGCACAGCTTATACAACTTCACGCCATACCTTGCCCTCTTACTTGGCAGGTATTGGCGGAATTGAATCCTCCCTTTAAAATGTACCAGGGACTCATCAATGGAAATACACTTCTCGGGGGTGTATGCTTGGGCAAACCGGGCACTGAAATGGTCTAATAGGGGTCTCAGTTTATATAAACGGTCAAAACTGGGGTCATCTCGGGGTGGGCACTGCTCATTATCGGCATAATGTAGGAAGCGAAGTATTGCCTCATAACGCATCCTGGACATGGCCATACGGTACATCGGGGTGTGGTATAGGATGTCCGTGCTCCAGTAGGTCCTAATGGATGGCTTTTTTAGAAGCCCCATGTTCAAGAGCAGTCCCCAGAACTTGCCCAACTCTGCTGCGTTTACAGGAGTCCACCTCTGGGATTGGGCATAAAATGAGTTGGGGTTCTTGGTGATATACTGTTGGGCATATAAATTAGTCTGGGTGACCATTAGCTCTATAAAGTTATCAGTGAAGAAGAACTTGAAAAAGTCCATCTCACTGAACCCTGCCGTGTTAAATTTGATGCCTGGGCTGCCCGTGTACTCAGGGATTTGGGGTTCATAATGGTCTGGTGTGGGCGTCCAAATGGGGTCACTTCGCTCAGGGGTATCACTTGTTGTGGGGTCACTTCTCTCAGGGATTTCTACTATGGTGGTGGTCCTGGGGCGTCTCCTAGGGGGTCCCTCCTCTTCATCGCTGGATGAGGAGGTAGACAAATAAAATAGTGTATCGCCATCCGACGAGTCTGTGTCGGAGGCCAGAAATGCATACGCCTCTTCAGCAGTAAATGTCCGTTGGGACATGCTTGTTGTGCGAAGACAAAATTTATATACTGCAAAAAAATAAATCCCTAACTGGGAGCAATAGGATAGCACAACTAGCACAAATGTGTGTTTTGTTTTTAGAGAGCAAGTGGACTTCCCTGACACTAAAGCTAACTAGGGCGAGGGTTCCTAACACTAAACCTAACTAAATTTTATGTGGACTTCCCTAACGCTAAACCTAACTACGGCGACGATTCCCTGACACTAAACCTATCTAGATTATTTCAAGCTTCCCTGACACTAAACCTAACTACGGTGACGGGTGCCTGACACTAAACCTATCTAATTATTCCGAGCTTCCCTGACGCTAAACCTAACTACGGTGATGGATCCCTAACGCTAAGCCTATCTACGGTGACCGATTCCTGACGCTAAATTCCCTGACACTATACCTAACTACGCTTTTTGACGGTTCCCTGACACTAACTAACCCTAATACTAAACTAACCAGTTAAATTTTCAAAATTGGCTAAACTAACTATTTTTTTTTGTTCCTTTTTTTTCTTTTTATATTTTTTTTTTTGTTTTATGTTTTATATAGAAAAAAATGAAAAAAAAATCCCCAGGGACCAAGAAATGTGGTCCTGAAGACTGAAAAGTGGTCAGTGATAGGAGATCACTGACCAAAAAACGTGGGTAGAACTCAAAGAGGAAGGGAACAGGAGTGGGTAGTGGATGGGGTGGTGGGAAGCAAAAAAAACGTTGTTTTAGAAACTTTTTTTCACTTTTTTTCACTTCTTTTCTCTCTGACTCTCTGCTCACAACCGATCTCAACGCCTCGCTAACTCCAACAGGGCGTTCAGGGCGGTTGCAGCAGGATGTGAGGTCAGAGAGAGGAAGTGACGAGAATGATCGCTGCTATTGGCTAGTTACTCACTGACTAGCCAATAGCGGCGATCGGCGAGGCGGGACCATAGTAAATGGTCCCGGCCCATTATGCTGTGATAGCATGCTGTCAGAAACAGCAGCTATCACAGCTCAGGAACGCCGGGCTCGAGCACTGCTGTGCTGAATGAGACCGATCGCTGATATTGGCTAGTTACTCACTGACTAGCCAATAGCGGCGATCGGCGAGGCGGGACCATAGTAAATGGTCCCGTCCCATTATGCCGTGATAGCCTGCTGTCAGAAACAGCAGCTATCACAGCGCATGAACGCGCCGGGCGCGCGCACCGCTGTTCTAACTGCAAGACGTACTATTACGGCATGGAGCGCGAACGATAGAGCTGCCATGACGTAATAGTACGTCAAGGAGCGGGAAGGGGTTAAAAGAGTCCTAAGAGAAATTAGTGTTCTGTGGTGTCTGATCTCAGGCACTACAGCTGCAAGAGGGAAGGGATGCTTTAACACTGTTGTGTGTCTGCATCTTGTCTATATGGACATTCAGATTCCACATCTACAGAAGAGATGTATGTAATGAACAGTGTCGCCCCCCCCCCCTAAAACTCCAGTCTCTTAGATATGCTATATATATCAGAATATCTGAAAATATAGAAGCTGTTACAAATCAGAACATATTCGAAAAAAATGGATGACTTCCAGTGCCCTACAATTTGCACAATATTTTTATATTAATGAAGAACCCATTAAATATTGCTATAACAAGTACATGCTTTCAGTTTACAAAACACATGTGACATTACAGGGGTTATCCAGGATTATAAAAACATGTTTGCTTTATTCCAAAAACAGCACCACACCTTTCCACATGTTATGTGTAGTATTGCAGCTTAGCGCCATATACTTTAAATGGGCTAAGTTGCAATACCAGACACAACACAAGTGTGTTGTTGTTGTCTCTGGAAGGAAGCAGCCATGGCCATGGTTTTCTAATCTCGGACAACCCCTTTAAGACTCTGCTCACACAGCTGTCATGGCTTCTATTTTTACAGGACCCATAATGGTTATGAAGGTTCTGCTATGACCCATTAGTACCCATTATGATTCATTTGATAAATCTAGTATTACCCCTCCAGCATTTCTATTTAATGGGTCTTTTATGGAATCCGTTTATAGTAACACAGCTTGTAAGGCTGAAAAAAGACACTAGTCCATCCAGGTCAGCCTATTATTCTACAATATTGAGTTGATCCAGAGGATGGTGAAACCCCCGCCCCCGACCCCCCCCCCCCCCCCAGGCAAAAGGCAATTTTCCTAAGGCAAATTTTTTTTGCAAAGGAAAGGATATCGCAGCATACGTACTACTATTCTGACCATCAAAACGCAATGGAAACTTTCTGTAGAAGAACTAATGCAAGTGTGTACAGAGCATCAAAGCTTGCTCAAGCAATAAACATACACCTTACGCTTCGTTCACATCTGCGTCAGGGCTCCGTTCTGACATTCCGTCAGAGCTTTCCATAAGAACGGAGCCCTGACTGAAACAAACGGAAATCATAGGTTACCGTTTCCATCACCATTGATTTCAGTGGTGACGGATCCGGTGCAAATGGCTTCTGTTTGTCTCCGTTGTGCAATGGTTCAGTAGTTTTGACAGAATCAATACCGTAGTTGACTGCTTTATTCATTCCGTCAAAACGACGGAACTCTATGGTTTCCGTTTGTTTCAGTCAGGGCTCCGTTCTGACGGACAGCTCCGACAGAATGTCAGAATGGAGCCCTGACGCAGATGTGAACGAAGCCTTACTTCCTTTTAAATGTTGACTATGTCATGATATTGTGGGCCTGTAACAACTGGTGTTCAGGTATATGAATTACAGAGAAATCATAAAATTTCTAATTGAGTAAACTAAAGGCTAGTTTACACAGGCAGATTTCTGCCAATAGCGAGCGCTGATCGACGATATAATAAGTCGATCGGCACTCAATAACAAGCCCTTTGTTATGGGCCAATGCTTTCTGTATGGGGACGAATGATCATTTATACATTCGGTCCCCATCACTTTGCATCATTGTTGGCAGCACATCCCTTGTGTATCCGGGGAGATTTGCTGCCGAGAAAGTGATCAGTTGTCGATCAAACGTTTGCTCGTTTGTCGGTTGATCGTTGCTCTGTTTACACATGACGATAATCGGCCAAACAAGCGTTCTTCCGACTACTCGTTCCCGATAATTGGCCCATGTATGTGGGCCTTAAGTCTGTACACAACTTACACCAGGTTTCTGACTGCTCATCTTCTACCAGAGTATTTTAATGCTATTTCAGTCTCAAGTTATAGGAGACATTGATGTCTGAAACTCTACAACAAGGAAATACACAAATATGTATCACTTGGTGGCACAGTCCTAAACAGGCAAAACAGAAGCAATGTGTGTTTTATTCACAATGGATGAAGTAACCCGAGATGCTGCTAATTTCTAGGAATTATATGCTAAAACTATACTTGTAATCTTATCTAAAGTGGACTACTGCCATTGAGGCTAAGGGAGCCATTAGCAACCATCTGACCTGACTCACATCTCAACCTTACTAAGTAATCCTTGTAAAGCCAGGCACATAATTATTACTCTTTGCATGGAGCTACAGAGTCATTTTCTAAATGCAATACCATTGTCTTATGACTGTAGAGACTTATCTTTTTAGCAGTTCAACACACAGAAAGTCATGTCAAGTATCTTGCCTCCTTCATATTACTCTTGGATTGCCCAACCTTTTACTCAATAGCAAATTATTACTGCTACACCGGGCATGTCAACAAGATTAATTTATTAAACTACTCATGAGAGTACTCATGATGAATTGTATTGAGATACTGCATGTGAGCATGATTATACCACGTAGCATACTAAGTAAAAGCATATTCAGTGTATAGACAGCATTTCAGGAATTGCCCATAGTTAGTGCATTTTGAATGAACCATATGTACGATAATCCTTTATTCATATAGCGTTGATATAATAAACAGCACTTTACTTTATTCACATCATTCAGCTTCAAATGTAAAGAATGTTTAGAAATGGCAAAACACACGTAACGTATCTTTTGGTATTGCAGAGTTACACAAATGTGGTGATAGCTACCAATCAGTTTCCCCCTTCCATTCTCCAAGAACCTCTAAAAAAGTAGAGCGGGAATCTGATTGGTTGCTGTGGGCAATTGACCTACTTTTCTATTGCACTTTTTTTGAGAATTTTTTGCCCAATCAAAATAAGAAATGATTGGTTTGTAAGTACTATGAAGTCTTTTAATCATAATTCATACATATTGTAAGATGTTACTGATACAAAAGGATTGTGAATGGGGCTGAACTGCAATACCAGTCACAGCCCATGGCCAATAGTGGTGCTATTTCTGAAGAAAGAAACAGAACCCTTTTTTCTTATCTCATACAACCACTTTTAACCCCTTCCCGACGTCCGCCGTATATATACGGCGCTGTCGGGCAAGGTTTCCCATAAACAGCAGTACAGTTACGTAATAATGGGGGATAGTGTTAGCCTTTTCAGCGGCTAACATTAAGCCCCGCCTTAGTAATGGACCCTGCAAATCAGCCAGTGGCCATTACTAAGGTGGTAGTAATAAAGTTTAAAAAAATACAAGGAGATAGAAAAAATATTTTATTGAAATAAAAATCCCCCACACAATCCTCATTAACCATTTTATTGAGAATTAAAAAAGCCGTAATCGAAGTAGTCCTTGAATCCGACGTAGTCCAGCAACCGGACCTGTAAAAAAAGAAACGCCAACATTTTTAGTAACACAAAAAAGCAAAGCAATTTTTATACTTACCTTTCCTGGGTCCAGCGCTGGAGCCGCAATGTCAGCTAGCTGAGCCCCATATCTGATCCTATCTGTAGCTATAGGGTCGTAGTGCTATAGATATGATGTCTCAAATATATATATATATATATATATATATATATGTATATGTATACACACACACATACATATACATACATGCACACACTTTTTTTTGGGGGGTGAACATATGTTAGTACAAAGATACAGATGTAGCCATCTTTATCTTGACTTTTAATGCATTAAATGAACAGTGGCGAGGTCCTTTATCTTGACTTTGTCAATGACTCTTCAATAGCTTTTGTTGTGTGATATCATGCTACAGCAAGTTATCAGTCAAGATAAAGATAGCTACACCCGTACTTACTGCTGGGGCCCTGTATTTAAAGGAACAGTGTCACCACAATTTTTTTTTTTCATGTCAGTTTAATGTTAGTGTTTTATTAAAAACGTTTTTATTTATTTGTGTGTTTGTGTGTTACTTTTTTCTATTTTTTCCCTTTTTCTTCCCTATGGGGGCTGCCATTTTTTTTTCCATTTCTGTATGTGTCGATTAACGACACATACAGACATGGAATACGGCAGCCAGTCCCATAGGGACTGCGAACGGGTCCCGTCCCATCCATTTCTGTGTACGCCGTCTGTGTGGGAACTGCGCATGCGCCGCTCCCACACAGTCCAATTTGAAATGCGCGCCGTCCGGCGCCATTTTCCTGTGGACCGGAAGTCGCGGCCGGACAGTAAGATTACTACTTCCGGCCGCGGCTTCCGGACTTGTGCACTTGGACCAGCGGCAGCAGACGGAGCGGACGGGCCGGAGGGAGCCGCGGCGGCAGGAGCAGGTAAGAGATTTCTATGTATGTTCGTGTTTGTGTGTGTTTACTACTGTATGTAAACATACTACACTGTGTGTTAGCTCAAAAAATGGCGACACACAGTGTAGGAGGTTAGACCGTTCAATCCCCTCGTTTATCCCGGCACTAGCCAGGATAAAGGAGGCGGGGATTCTCAGAGCTCACTAGAGCGAGTGCTTTTTTCCCAATTTTGCAGCAAAAAGCAATGTGGTTGCTTTACCACATGCAATGCTGCAATTTTGGGAATAGCTCCATCTAGTGACCAGCAATGGGAAATATTATAAATTAGAATCTAATTTATAATATTTCCTGACTCGTGAAAAAAAATAAAAAAAATTTGAACAATGTTTAAACACCTACACACTAAATGTTTAATTAAAAAAAAAAAAAACATGTTTTGCTGGCAACACATTCCCTTTAAAGAGGCTCTGTCACCACATTATAAGTGCCCTATCTTGTACATGATGTGATCGGTGCTGTAATGTAGATTACAACAGTGTTTTTTATTTAGGAAAACGATCATTTTTGACGGCGTTATGACCTATTTTAGCTTTATGCTAATGAGTTTCTTAATGACCAACTGGGCGTGTTTTACTTTTTGACCAAGTGGGCGTTGTGGAGAGAAGTGTATGACGCTGACCAATCAGTGACCAATCAGCGTCATACACTTCTCTCCATTCATTTACACAGCACATAGCGATATAGCTATATCGCTATGGGCAGCCACATAAACACACTATAACATTACAGCGCCGATCACATCATGTACAATATAGGCCACTTATAATGTGGTGACAGAGCCTCTTTAAGTCTATCATGTGATACTGTCTGCTAGGCTATGTATCTAAGCCTATCATGTGTGATACTGTCTGTTGGGGCCATGTATCTAAGCCTATCACGTGTGATACTGTCTGCTGGGGCCATTTATCTAAGCCTATCATGTGTGATACTGTCTGCTGGGGCCATTTATCTAAGCCTATCATGTGTGATACTGTCTGCTGGGGCCATTTATCTAAGTCTATCATGTATCATACTGTCTGCTGGAGCTATGTATCTAAGCCTATCATGTGTGATACTGTCTGCTGGGGACATGTATCTAAGCCTATCATGTATGATATTGTCTGCTGAGACAAGGTGGGTATGTGGGACTGCATGGCAGTGTCTACAAGGGTGATGTATGGCAGGGGGACTGTGTGTGGAACCATACAGGGGGGTTGTGACACTGTATACAGGGGGCATTGTGTGGGCAACTCTCTACAGGTGTCTTTGATTATAGCCCCAAGACATAACTTTGCTTGGGGTCCCAGAAATGCCAAATTTGCCCCTGAGGTTTAGTACAAAGATACTTACTGCTGGGGCCCTGTATCTAAGGCCACATTTACACGAGCGTGACAGATTTACGTGCGTAAAAAACGTGCGTAAATCTGTCCATGTGCGTTGTGTTTTGCATCAGTGTGCTTTTCGTGTGGCATGTGTTATTCACGCACTTGCACTTTTTTTTTTCAGTATAATTGTTACGTAAATTATGAACAGCACATGAATCTTTTAAGACCCCAGCAACGCCCCTGCCTAAAAGGCTTACGGTACCCAAGGCAAGATGGAGCCGGCTCAGCTTCCAGCTCAGAAGCTAAGCCGGCGTCATCAGCAGTGGTTATCCACTGTATGTTACAGCGGACACCCTGCTGTAATGACAGGAACCGGAGCAAGCTCAGATTCCTGCCATTAACCCCTTAGATGCAGCGATCGTTGCATCTTAGTGGTTTATAGCAAATCTTCAGCCCTGACGATGGCAGGGCTGCCGACTGCTTCTATGGCAACAGGAGGCCTAACAATGGCCTCCTGGTCTGTCATTACGGACAGTTCCAATACATTGCACTATATATGTATTAGAACAGCAATCAAACAGTTGGACCTCCATGTCCACTAGTGGGACAAAAATAAAAGTTTTAAAAAATAAAATAAATGTTTCAAGTAATGAGATAAAAAAAAAAATTTCCCTTATCAAGTAATTTCTTATTGAAAAAAATTAATTAACCATACATATTTGCTATTGCCACGTCCATAACGGCCTGAACTATAAAAACATTATGTTTTTGATCTGAACTCCGTATAAAAAAAAGGTAAACAACATTGCCAGAATTGCTGTTTTTTGGTCACTTTGTCTTCCAAAAATGTAAATAAAAAGTGTCACCCATGGCCGCGGACCGTTGGGATTACTCACCCCCGACGGCCGCAGCCATGGATCAGTGAGTGCTGGCCCGCATCTCCTCCTCAGGAGGTGCCAGCTCTCACTTCTGCTCGTGCCTGGCCTAAGGCCTCATGCACACGACTGTAGCCATGTGCACAGCCGTGATTTTCGGGTCAGTCGGCCGCGGAGTGACACCCGCGAGCCGCCCGCAAATAGCGGGCCGTACACATGGCCGCCTCCATTATTTCCAATGAACCTGTACGTTCTTTCTGCGGTCCAGGCTCCTGGGCCATGCACGGTCGTGTGCATGGGCCCATAGGAATGGATGGGACCGCAATTCTCCTGTGGATTTTCAGGCGAATTGCGGCCGCAAAAGCATGTTCGTGTGCATCGGGCCTAAGGGCCGGTGCGCGCACCTGAATTGTATATCAAATTAGCCCATGATCACCCTGGACTATAAGAAGGGTCCTGCCCCTTCCTACATGGACTGAGCATTGTTGTGTTTACCGGTGTTAGTCTTTGCAAATGGTCCCTTAGTGTTTTCCAGTCCCCAGTGTTCCCGTACCTGTATCCCCTGCTACCTTGTTTCTGTGCCATTGGGAATTGGAGTTGTGTTGTGCCGTATACTACGCCTTCCGTGTTACACGACACCTGGTGTCTGCCTGCTGCCAAGGTCCCATCCGAGCTTACCATCGCTACTGTCTGAAGTTACCACAGGTACCCTTATTCGAACTATAGACTTTGACTTGGTATCCTGTTGGACAGCTGCTATCCCGCTATGGCAGTATGGCCCAGTGCATCAACGCACCCATCGTGACAAATACATTCTTTTTACAAAAGTAATTTTATCATTTTATTGTGCAAAAAGTTGTAAAACATAAAAAACAGGTATAAATTTGATATCGCCGGAATCGTACTGGCCCGCAGAATAAAGTTAACTTGTAATTTAGAATGTGTATTGAACGCTATATATATTTAAAAAAAACTAGAAAAACTATGCCAGAATTTCTGTTTTTTGGTCACCTTGCCTCCTAAAAAAAAAGGATAAAAGGTGATCAAAAAGTCGCACGTACCCCAAAATGGTACCAATAAAAACTACAGGTCATTCCGCAAAAAAACCAGCCCTCATACCACTACGTCTATGGAAAAATAAAGTAAGTTAAGGCTCCAATAAGTCAGAAAAGAAAAAATATGCAGTTGTGCACTCCTGAGGGAAACATTCCTTCTGTTTTAAAACAGAACAAAACTACTACCAAGCAAAATCCACGCTCCAAAAGCCAAATGGCGCTCCCTCCATTCTGAACCCTACAGGGTGCCCGAACAGCAGTTTACTTCCATATAAATGGCATCGCCATAACCGGGAGAACCCTTTTAACAATTTTTGTGGTCTGTGTCTCCAGTGGCACAAGCTGGGCACGACAGTAACTTTGTAAGTCGCCAAATTATGCCTCAATTTCGAATGGTACTCTTTTACTCCTGAGCCCAGTCGATCGTCCAGGAAAATTATTAGGGCCACATGTAGGGTGTTTCTATAACCGGGAAACACAGCATAATAATTAGAAAGCTGTCTTTTCATGGTGGCACAAGCTGGGCACCACATATTGGCATATCCATGGAAAAATTGCCATTTTCACTCTGCAACATCAAGTGTACACTAATTTCTGTAAAACACATGCAGGATTAATATTCTCACTACACCCCTACTTGAATACCCTGAGGGTTGTAGTGTTATGGATTTGCTGGCAGAGAGTTTCCCCAAAGGCTGCTGGGGGCTGCTGGGAGAGACCGTGCATATAAATCCGCAACCTCAAATCTGCCACAACTTTGATCAACAGAGTCTAAGGCTACTCCATGGTATTCGCCAGAGCCCACCGCAAGGCGGGCTTGTTTTTGTTGCATAGAACCCAGGTTGTTTTAGCAGAGTTCAATGTTGGATAAGAGGTGCAATGCAGGCAAACCTAAACAGGAAAACCATACAGCCTGTGGTTAAACAGAAAGTCCAAATCAATAAGCAAGTGGATAACATGGAACACATAGGTGACAGCCAGTCGGGAACAGCTAATCCAAATCAACAAACAAAGGGGTAACGAGAGACAAGCTGAGGTCAATATTCCAAGAAGTCCAAAAGTCAGTGGTATGGGGTTTAGTCAGACGCTTGATCTAGACACCTGAAGGTAAGGAAATTCACAAGCAAAGACTGAGTGGGAAGGACAGGTATAAATACTAAACCAAATCTAATAGATAGAAAGATAGAGAAAAGAGATAGGTTCAAGGAAAAGCCAGAACCGCCCAGAAGCCTGAACAGTAGTCATGGAGATCATTAAAGGAACAGGTGCTTCCTAACATGTAGTTTCCAAAATGGGATCACTTCTGTGTGTTTCCACTGTTTTGGTCCCACAGGGGCTTTGCAAATGCGACATAGCACCCAGAAACCAATCCAGCAAAATCTGTACTTCAAAAGCCAAATGGCACTCCTTCTCTTCTGAACCCTACTGTGTACCCACACAGCAGTTTATGACCAGATATGGGGTATTGCCGTACTCGGGAGAAATTGCTTTACAAATCTTGGGGTGCTTTTTCTCCTTTATTTGTGTAGAAAATGAAATATTTTGAGCTAAAGCTATGTCTTATTTGAAAAAAAATTCATTTTTATTTTTACTGCCCAATTTAAATAAAATCTATGAATTACCTGTGGAGTCAAAATGCTCAATACACCCCTAGATTAATTCCTCAAGGGGTGTAGTTTCCTAAATGGAGTCACTTTTTGTGAGTTTCCACTGTACTGGTCCCTCAGGGGCTTTGAAATTGTGACATGGTGCCTAGAAACCAATCCAGTAAAATCTGCGCTCCAAAAGCCAAATGGTGCGCCTTCACTTCTAACCTCTGCCGTGTGCCCAAACAGCAGTTTCTGACCACATATGGGGTATTTACATATTCTGGAGAAGTTGCTTTACAAATGTTGGAGGGCTTTTTCTCCTTTATTTCCTACGGAAATATATATATATTTTTTAGCTAAAACGACATCTTATTGGAAAAATTTACGTTTTTTTATTTTCACGTCCAAATTCTAATAAAATCTATGAAATAGATGGGTCAAAATGCTCACTACACCCCTAGATAAATTCCTTGTGGGGTGTAGTTTCCAAAATGGGGTGTTTTTTGGGGTGTTTCCTTTGTTTTGTCATCATAAGACCTCTTCAAACCTGACATGGCTAAAATATATTCTAATAAAAAGAAGGCCCCAAAATCCACTAGGTGCTCTGTTGTTAATGAGGCCAGTGCTTCAGTCCATTAGCACACTAGGGCAACATATGGGATATTTCTATTGACTGCAGAATCTGGGCAATAAATATTGAGTTGCGTTTCTTTTGTAAACCTTCTGTGTTACAAAAAAATAAAATATTAAATATTAATTTCTGCAAAAAAAATGACATTTGTACATTTCCCCTCTACTTTGCTTTAATTCTTGTGAAACGCCTAAAGGGTTAAAAAACTTTCTAAGTGCTGTTTTGAATTCTTTGAGGGGTGCAGTTTTTAAAATGGGGTGATTTATCGGGGATTTCTAATATATAGGGCCCTCAAAACCACTTCAGAACTGAACTGGTCCATGAAAAAATAGCCTTTTGAAATTTTCTCGACAATGTGAGAAATTACTGCTAAAGTTGTAACGTCCTTGTAACATCCTAGAAAAATAAAAGGATGTTCAAAAGAACTATGCAAACATAAAGTAGACATGTGGGAAATGTTAACTAGTAACTATTTTGTGTGGTATAACGATTTGTCTTACAAGCATATACATTTAATATTCGAAAAAAATGCTAATTTTTGAAAATTTTCTCTAAATGTAGGTGTTTTTCACAAATAAATATTGAATTTATCGACTAAATTTTTTCACTAACATAAAGTCCAATATGTCACAAGAAAACAATCTCAGAATCGCTTGGATAGGTAAAAGCATTCCAAAATTATTACCACATAAATTGACACATCAGATTTGAAAAATAAGACCCTGTCAGAAAGGTCAAAAGTGGCCACAGCGGGAAGGAGTCAAAGGCCCTTTTACACAGGCAAATTTTGTACCCAATAAACGAGCGTCGTTTTACAATACAGCATGTCGATCACGTTTGTTTGCTTCATTAAAAAGGAACAATGATCAGAATGTATGGGCACGAATGGTCGTGACTGAGATCGTTCCTTCCCGTACATTTGCATCTTGTCGACAGCACATCCCCTGTTTACCCAGGGAGATGGGCTCACGACACTCGTCAATTTTTTAGGCCGTACAAAAGATTCGATGAGCTGGCTGATCGTTGCTCTATTTACACAGGAAAACTATTGCAAGCAATCGATTGTACAATCGCTCATTCCCCACATCATTGGCCCATGTAAAATGGCTCTTAACTATAAACTGCCCATACACCTTGAATTTGATGCAAAATACCCTCTTACATGATGCTAATAAGGGGCATGGAGAATTTAAGTTATGAGGAAAGATTGAAAGAATTAAACCTATTTAGCCTTGAAAAAAGACGACTAAGGGGGGACATGATTAACTTATATAAATATATTAATGGCACATACAAAAAATATGGTGAAATCCTGTTCCTTGTAAAACCCCCTCAAAAAACAAGGGGGCACTCCCTCCGTCTGGAGAAAAAAAGGTTCAAGCTGCAGAGGCGACAAGGCTTCTTTACAGTGAGAACTGTGAATTTATGGAATAGCCTACCGCAGGAGCTGGTCACAGCAGGGACAGTAGATGGCTTTAAAAAAGGGTTAGATAATTTCCTAGAACAAAAAAATATTAGCTCCTATGTGTAGAAATTTTTCCTTCCCTTTTCCCTTCCCTTGGTTGAACTTGATGGACATGTGTCTTTTTTCAGCCGTACTAACTATGTAACTATGTAACTATGTAACTATGTAACCCCTGCCAGACAAAGTCATTAATAAATAACATGTGCAGGCTAGACGCACTGATCAATCCTTACCTGCTGTCAAATTTCTATGTTTCTGCAGAATATTATAGTGCTCAGTAAATTGTATTGCAGCCACTATTATAGTCACAAATAACCGTGTTCCATAATTCAATCTGATGTGCAATAGAGAAGCAGCAAAGCTTTTATTAGAAATTATGTAATGAATGTGTTAAATAAAGTCTTTCATATGCAATAATAAGTAATACTTTGATTCTATAGCAATATTTGGAATATGGTCCTATAGGCTTTAATAATATTGGCAGGTTGTTTATGCCGCAAAAATCAAAAAAGCTAAAAAGTTTTTTCTTATGTTTCCCAAAAAAAAGTATTAAAAGTTAAAAAACCCCCCTTTTCTCATTTTTCCCCTAAACTAATCTTAATAAAAATAAAAGTTAACATAACTGGTATCGCCGCGTCTGTAAAAGTCCAAACTATCCCAATATAGAGTTGTTTAACCCGCTCAGTGAACGCCATAAAAAAAATTATTATAAAACACGCAAATTGCTGGTTTTTGGTCACCTTAGCTCTCAAAAAAAATGTAATAAAAAGTGATCAAAAAGTCGCATATACCCCAAAAAAGTATCAGTGAAAACTAAGGGTATGTGCACACACACTAATTACGTCCGTAATTGACGGACGTATTTCGGCCGCAAGTAGTGGACCGAACACAGTGCAGGGAGCCGGGCTCCTAGCATCATACTTATGTACGATGCTAGGAGTCCCTGCCTCGCTGCAGGACAACTGTCCCGTACTGTAATCATGTTTTCAGTACGGGACAGTTGTCCTGCAGCGAGACAGGGACTCCTAGCGTCGTACATAACTATGATGCTAGGAGCCCGGCTCCCTGCACTGTGTTCGGTCCAGTACTTGCGGCCGAAATACGTCCGTCAATTACGGACGTAATTAGTGTGTGTGCACATACCCTAAAGCTCGCCTTGCAAAAATTAAGCCATCACATCACTAAATTGACGGATAAAAAAGTTATGGCGCTCAGTACATGGTGACACAAATTTTTTTTTTAAGCAAAACACATCAATTTGGTATTGCCGTAATTGTATGAACCTGTAGAATAAGGTTCACATGTAGTTTTTACCACCTGATGAATATCGTAAAAACAAAACCCCACAAAAAATGGTGTAATCGCTGTTTTTTTCCCATTTCACCCCACAAATAATTTTTTTCAGCTTCCTAGTACATTATGCACTACAATAAATGGTGCCGTCACAAACTACAACTTGTCCTGCAAAAAAAAAAAGTAATACGGCTTTGTCGATGAAGAAATAAAAAAGTTATGGAAGTTTTGGAAGGCGGGGAAGAAAAAACTAAAATGAAAAAACTGAAATTGGTCGTGTCTCCAAGGGGTTAAAACTTCTTGTCACACATTTCTTCCGGGCATTTAAATAAATGGTCGACCATGTAATAGAAGGACAGCCAGGTATGTCAGGGGGAGAAACGCTGTTTGACTTAATTAAGTCTTAGGCCTCATACCGACTTCAGTTTTTTTCTTCAGGGTGCTATCTGTTTTTTTAACTGATAGCACCCTGACACATTAATTTCAATGGGGCCATGCCCACTTCCGTTGTTTTAACATAACCGTGTGGCCGTTCCATCAAAAATAGGACAGGTCCTACTCCTGTCTGTTGTTCATTGTCCGTCTCGCCCATTGTAGCCCATGGGTCCGTCAAAACAACAGAATGTATGCGGAAGGCATCCGTGAGCTGTCCGTTTTTCTTGGCTCCTTTGCCAAGCACTGGCAGGGCGTGCCAAAGTTACCAGCATTCAACTAAACATGGATGTGGAGAGACTGATCACCTTGGCGCATGAACACCCAGAACTGTGGGATAAGCGGTCAGAATCTTACCACGACCACTACAAAAAGGATGCTGTGTGGGAGGAACTTGCCAAGGTGGTGTTGCAGCGCCGTTGGGAGCAGGGAACTCGTGCACAGCGTCAGAAAATAAGTAAGTAAATACACACATGCCTGTGATTGATTATTTATGAACTATTTTGAGATTATGCCATTAATATATGCTCGTTTGTGGTCAAACTTTAAGCACCCATGCAAATATTTTTATTTTTTATTTTTTTAAAGCTGCTGTGCATGTGCGAGCTCTGCAGCCATTTCAATGATTACCGGCCCTTTACTATGCTTTGCCAACACAATTGTAGGTGTGGTATACAGTATGCGCTGCTCCAAGTGTGTCAGAAATTAAACGGAATACTCGCACAATCGCCACGGCCCCTTCAGCTGGTCGGTGGTGTTGCATCTAGTTTGACTGCCAACGATCATACATATGGCCTGTTCTATGTATAGTGCGTTAATAACCGCTTTTTTACAATTTCATTTAATTTTATTTAACTGGTTCCCGACCGCTGGCTGTGTATTTACATGGGGAATGAGGCATACCCCTACCAAGGGCATCATCAGTACCACGATATGTCTGACAGACATTCCACAGGTCGACTTGCCACCTCTCTTGCTGGACCATTAGCTCATGAACTTTTTGAGCTCTAATTTTTTGGATATTTTCTCTTGTTTGTTGGCACCGAGTTGGTGCATATGCTAACCATGTTGGCTATTTCGTATTTTAATAGAAATATTTGGTTGAGTTAAAAAAAGAAGAAAAGCCTTGTGTCTTTATTGATTGTGTAACCTACTTGGGTGTTTAGAACTTTACACCTCAGATGTCTTGAATTTGTTAGTGTTCATATATTATGACCTATTGAGCATGGTGCGATTACCGTCACAATCAGGCCGATCATCTGTTGCTTAGCTCTGTTGTCCACTGAACAGTGGACGTAACTATTACGATACCTGTATCTGACAACAGAGCTAATTAAACAAGATCAGTATTTTTTTGTTGATACTCAGCCCTCCCCAACAGTGTATGATTAAGAAATAGATAAATTTTTAATAGTATATTTTATTAACATTTTCATCAAAACTTGACATAGAGCACTGATCATAATCAATGATGCAGGGTGCTCATTCAACACATAATAAGTTATTTCTTTATATTTTTTGCTAAAATATTTTTTCCGGTAGTACAAAAATTAGACGCAGTCTGGCAAGACCAAGTACTACAATTTTTTTAATCTTTTTAATTTTTTTTAATACAATTTTTTATGATGAAAGAGAAAATTATTTTTGCAAATATATAAGCTCACATGCCCACGTCAAGGGTCCTCATTCTCTTGTGAGTCCCTACACTAACTAACAAAACAGGAATAACTAATTAATCTGAATCAAATAACTACTAGAAACATTCTTGAAAATTAAATATTCATCAAGCAGAACAGATTCCTGCTGCCAGGGAACTGCTCCCTCCGGGGTCAGGAAATAGTCTGTATAAATTTCCCGGATAGCCAGTCCAGACGATCCAGGTCCTTTATGTAGTGTCTGTTCGAGAAAGACCTCAGCAGAACAACTATATTGTTCAACATCCGCGTCCAAACAAGTATCGTGAATTCTGGTGAAATTGTGTAGTATCCCACACGCTTGTGTCACCAGGGTCACATTGTCCGGATCCATCTGTATGGCAGACATAAGCACTCTCCATTTATGTGTTAAAATCCCAAAGGTGCACTCCACAAACCGACGTGCACGTGTCAGCCGATAATTAAAAATGTGCCTCATGTTGTCCAAACCTCGACGAGGGAATGGACGCATGACGTGAGGAGAGAGTGCAAAGCCCTTGTCAGCCACAATGACAAATAGAGATAGAAAATGATGGATTGCACTCCTGGCTGGAATGTTCAGGTGCTATGAGGGTCCGGACAACCCACAATATGTATAGAACAAAAACCCAAGCAACCCAAACCCAAGTATAGAGATGAACGTAGTATTTTTTATTATTTCTTTCTATTAAGTTCTTCAAATAATTTAAAATTTTTTGTTTATAATAGGCAATTTTTTCACACGCGATTTTTTGAAGACGTTTCGACCCATCCAGGCCTTTATCACAATTGCTTTAACAGATGTACAAAACAAAGAAAAAAATAAAGTATAAATAATGGTATATACATACATATATACAAAAATTGCACAGAACAAAATAGTCACTTAATATTTGAAAGTACATATATAATAAACCTTCACTAATGTTGACGTCAATTGTTGAAAAGTCTATGTGTCAAAGCAAATGGATCGATGCCAGAAACTAATTTAGACAGCATAGATGAAACTATGATATAGAAGCATCACAAAGGAACTAATGATGGTATAGCTATGATATGTGGGCACACAAAGCATACATTGGTTTAACAGTATTGTATACAAGTAATCTGGCACGAGTAATATGACAAGCAACAAGATTCACTAACATTGCAATAACTGGTTAAATATTGAAATAATACATTTTTGATGGGTGGAGGGGTATTGTCAAAGTACCCCTCAGGATCATACCATAAGATAACGGTGGTATGGACAAGTGAGGGAGTGAAAGCAATAGAGAGGTATAATTCAAGTAGGGGAGTAAAGTTACCTGTATGGAGAAGATGTCGGGTTTGGTAATTTGGCATCTGCCAGACGCTCTAGTTGCAATATGGACATCTGTGTAGTGTGTCTCTTTAAATCCTGGGTGGAAGTCACGGTTAAAAAATCGCCTGTGAAAAAATTATAAACCCAAAATTTAAAATTATTTGAAGAATATCTTAAAAGAATGAAATAATAAAAATTATTACATTCATCTCTATATTTGAGTGCTTGGGTTGTTTGTTCTATACAATGACAAATAGGGCTGGTGGTCCAAAACGATCATGTGACTTTCCTATAGGTGTTCCCTGTGAGATGTGACAAGTTCAAGTCAATTTTAAATACCTTCCGTTTATTTAACGGACTGTTTAAAACGGACGACAAACGGAAGCACAACGTCCGTTTAAAACGGAATGGATGTGGAGTAACAATGGAAACCACATGGATGTCACAACGAACACACAGATCAGTTTTAAGCGGACGTGAAAACGGAGAGGGATGTGTGCATGAGGCCTTAAAATGGGTAACTGCTTTACATACAGTATTTAGCTATACTAATAGTACACATTAGGGCATAAAACTATATGTAGGGTAGCATATGTCCTTGTGTTGTGTTGTATTTAATAGATTTAGTATGCCGGGGGGAGTACAAGCTCATAAAGTGCACCATACTTAGGTTTTTATTGCACCATTTTTAGTTCACCTGCCAATAGATTCTACATTTTTCTATTGTATCATAAGAAAAGGTCATCGTAAGATTATTGCATGTAATTTGCCATACTCATGAGAGCCATATACTACGCCTTAATGCCAAAAGAGGCTCACATGAAAGAAAGGCTTTCAGTCATTTTGCACATACGATTCCTTTTTAATGCCACTGTCATGTGACATTTGAGAAATACGGCTTTCAGATTGACAACAGAAGTGACTGACGTTTTAAACAATGCTCTAGTTCATAAGATCTCCATTATTGATACGTGCCCCCAGGTTATCCTGTTATCTTCAATATATCATATAGCCACACCATTGTGTCTTGTCTTGTCCATATATACCCATGCTTTCACTGAGTCCTGAACATCACATTAGCGTAAGATATGAATAAACTTTTACTGTTTTTGTTAAGCTATCAAATGTCAAATTTGAAATCTACATATACTTATACAGGCCTTACAGTCAAATACATCATCATAGGCAGAGATTCTCTTTACTATAAGAAATGTATATGTAAATAACCCATTTAATTTTCAGCTGATACTGCCCTTTCAACATTGAAAGATTTTTGGAGGATGCTGACTACATAATATTAAATGTCTTTTAATTTTCAGCTGATACTGCCAATTTAATGTTTAATGTGTGCGATGTTACATAATGCACCGTGTTTGTGATGATCTCTAAACTTAAAGGGGTTGTCTAGTTTCATCAAATTAATATTATTTTTTGAAAATCGAAATATATAATTTTATATAATTTTCCAATATACTTTCTGTATTAATTCCACCAGTTTTCAAGAACTTGTTGTTATTTAGTAGAAATATTCATTGTTTACTTCCATTGGATAAAATTCTGTCCATGGTCACGTGATGGACACACAGGTGGTGAGAACATTAGAAGACACAGCTCTGATACACATACGCATACAGACACAGCTCTGATACACATACTGTAACGAGCCGTGCACCTGTGTGTCCATCACATGACCTTGGAAAGAGTTTTGTCCACTGAAAGCAAATAAAGAGTGTTCTTGTTGAATAGAAACAAGCAGAGATCTTGAAAACCATGAGGAACTAATAGAGAAAGTATAGTGGAAAATTGTATAATGTTTAATTACACAAAAAAACAACATTCATTTGCTGAAGCTGGAAAACCAGGGGTGGGATCCGACTGGTGTGCCCCGGTTCCCCCGAATCGGTTGTTAAAATTACAGCCGGTTCGCAGAACCGGGTGAAGCGGGAAGCCGGAGCCGGTCCCCTGCACTCAATTGTATTCACGTCCTTAGGACGCAGAAACAATTGACTACACTAGCGCTGCCCTGGTGGGCACATAATGCCTCGCCATTCGGCGCTTTAGTGATGATGCAGTAGGTGCAATTACATCATCGAGCCACTGCGTCATCCCGCTGACGAGGACTGGCGGGCTAGAGGATGGCACGACAATGGGACAGGTAAGAATATGTTTTTTTCCTTTTATTGTGAGCAGTGTTGTGGGCCTTAAGTATAGGGGACAATAACTACAGGGGAGGACTATATAGGGGACAATAACTACAGGGGAGGACTTTATAGGGGACAATAACTACAGGGAAGGACTATATAGTGGCACTAACTACAGAGAATGCTACTATCTACAGAGGACACTATAGGGAGCAGTGCAGTGTATTAGAGCTGACAGCTATTCGCTGACAGCAAGCATAGTGGGTCCTGACTTTGTCAGGACCCACTACGCTTCCGTCGATGGCCTAGCCAGAGTCCATTGTTAGTACTCTGGTTGCCATAGTAGCCATCGCCGGCCGCTATCATGTAGCGGGCCATCGATTATGGCGATCGGTATTGAACGCGGATTCTAAGGGGTTAATCGGCGCGGACCGCCGCGATTGGTCCCTGCACACTGAGCTGTGATAGCCTGCTGTCGGAAACAGCAAGTATCACAGCTCAAACACGCGCCGGGGAAAGATGGCGCCGTGTTAACTCAGGTCAGTAACATTACTGAGCTAAGCGCGAACGATGTGCTCAGCGCGACATAATAGTATTGAGCTGAGCGCGAAGGAGTTAAAGGAGACTGTCAGAATCACTATATACTGCAATACATTAGTATTGCAGTATATCATGCCAACGATCCAACGATCGCTGCTTCAAACCCCCCAGGGGGACTAATAAAAATAGTAAAAAACTGTTAAATAAAGATTTTTATAATGTTCCCAAAAATATATATATTAGAAGTTAAAAAAAAAAAACCTTTTCTAATTTTTTCCCTAAAGGAATATTAAAAAAACCAATCTAACATAACTGGTATCGCCGCGTCCGTAAAAGTCTGAACTATCACAATATAGTGTTATTTAATTGGTGAACGACGTAAAAAAAAAAAAATACATATAAAACATGCAAATTGCTGTTTTTTGGTCACCTTAGCTCTCCAAAAAAAAGGAATAAAAAATGATCAAAAAGTCGCATGTACCCCAAAATGGTATCGGTGAAAATGACAGCTCACCCAGCAAAATTTAAGCCCTCTAAATTGATGGAAAAATTAAAAAAGTTATGGCTCTCAGAATATGGCGACACAAAACCTTTTTTTTTTTTTAGCAAATGGTTTTATTTTTTAAAAAGTGGTGAAACATAAAACAAAACATATAAATTTGGTATCGCCGTAATCGTATCAACCTGTAGAATAAGGTGAATATATAGTTTTTACCGCCTCATGGACGCCGTAAAAACAAAACCCCCAAAAAAATGTCGACGAAGAAATAGGAAAGTTATGGCTTTTGGAAGACGGGGACGAAGAAACGAAAATGAAAAACTCAGATCGGTCTGGTCTTTAAGGGGTTAAACAACTCTACATTGTGGTAGTTTGGATGCAGCGATACAAGTTATGTTAACTCTAATTGTTTTTTAACATTGCTTTAGGGGAAAAATGGGAAAAGGGGTTTTTTTTTAATTTTATTTTCGGGAACATTATAAAAACCTTTATTTAACTGTTTTTTACTTTTTTTTATGAGTCCCTCTAGGGGACTTGAAACAACGATCGTTGGATACTAATGGCGTGTTTGAAAGGGCGCCCCCCTGGTTCTAACAATTTAAATGCCACAATTGACTGCGGCATTTAAGGTGTTAAATGGACGGAATCACAGTGATCTTTGATTCCACCCGTTGCAGTGAGGTGTCAGCCCGTGAGCCCGCACCATATATCCCCTTAATGGCTGTCACGTAAATGTACGTGACATGTCGTTAAGGGGTTAAATATATGTCTAAGCAGAGGATTTAGAGCTCTGTATCAACTAAACAGAGCTCCGACTGCTATAAAGTTATATTAAGAAAATTAATTAGCACAGAATTTTATAAAAAACAAGACAAAATCAACAACATAATGATAAAGAGATTTACTTAAATAAGTGATTGGGACAACCAAAGTGCCACTAAATCCTGTATTAATGTATCACAAATCAAGGGGAGGGACAAAGCGCTGAAATAATAAGTTCCCGGTCCCTAAAAACTGCTCTCTGTTACATCTGTGGGTTACCATAGAAGTCACAGGATACTGAGTATACTATGTATTTCTTTATATACATTCACTGATAATTGTCATTTGTATACCATGATATACGGATCATAGACTATATACCATGGAACACAAAATCTAGATAACAAAAGTGTAAAATAATAATTTGTAGCCTGACTCAAAAATCACTAGTATAAAAAATTCAATTCTAGCCCAACCAAACCTATATCAACCATCTGAGCGACAGCGATACACTTTTTATGGAGTCACATTAATGCGCTAGACCCACGTCAAATGTATGTTACCCCAAACCGTGTCCTTACCTACCCTTGTACTTACATGAGTGCAGTAACATCATACTCGATATCTGGTTTGGGGATCTTTTTGGTTAAATATATGTATTTGGTATCACTGGACATACATTTGTAAGGCAATTTTTACTGGTAAAAAAGGAAACAAAATGTATTTACAGTTTCTACACAATTTCCTTTAGATTTAGACTTAGAAGAAGAAAAAATATTCTCAAAAACAAATTTCTAATCTTACAAAATATATTCACTTTTACAATTATCTTTTCCAAAAAGTGCCATTTCAAAGGAACCACCATCATTCAAATACTTTTTCATTTTGATGTTGGATTTTTTGTTTATGTAACTACTCCCTTTAATATCATTTGCCCAAAATCTTCCTAATCTTTTCATGTAGATATAATTTTTTGCTTGACGTTATGGGCATGTAACTGGCAGAGAGATCTCACAGTGCGTAATTGTGTATTTCTACCAGTGGAAAGCAGAAGGCCTGAAGAGCAGCCAGTCTTTTATCTGTGAATCTCTCTGTGTATATTTGAGCTCTTTAAATAACAGGGTTTGTAATGCTACGTATGTTCCGTGTCGTTCCATATGCTTTCTTGTGTGCAAGAGTTATCCACCAGTCCCTTTAAGGCTTTTTGGAAACCCCAGACATCTTTGACAGCCACCACGACTCCAATACGTTATATATTTTTTTTAAATTTGTATTCTGCCAGAGGCATCATAATTCTACCATATAGCGGTCAATCTCTACTTGACTATTATCTACACTGCTGGTTTATGTGAATTCGAGGCAACGATAATGAGAATGATCTAATTTACTGAGATTTCAGATTCATTAAGATTAAGTTACACACATTAGTTATATTTACTATTTGTAGTGGAGTACAAATTATTGTGCATACGATCCGGGATCTTTCCGTTTTCAGGGTAGAAAATTCTTGCCTTGATGGGGTTGTCTGGTTTAGATAATACCTTTTAATTAGAAGGGTCCTCCATAAATAAGCTGATCACAAGGTACCCCATTGCTAGGACCCCCAATAAACAGTTGTTGTTTGGACAAACTGGCAGCAGATGTTCAATTCCCCTACAGCTGCTCTGGCCAATTGATGGAGGTCCCAAGTAATAACTCCTCTCTAACTTCCATTAAATACAAAAATACTTAAAGCGTACCTGACTTTTCAGAATATGCTGTCATATGTGTACACATGAGGTATAACCAGAGGCGTAGGGGGGGGGGGGCACATCTGAGTGACTCCTTAGTGGTCCCCACAAGGTATAATGCCCCTATAACTGCCCCACACAGTATAATGCCCCTATGGTTGCCCCCACACAGATTAATAGCTCCTTAGTGCCCTCACATAATATATTGACCCCCATAGTGCCCTCCACACAATATAATGAGCCCTTAGTGGCCCCCACACAGTATAATGCCCTTATAGCGGCCCCACAATAATATAGTGCCCCTGTAGCTATCCCCACACATAGCTTTCCGAACAGTATAATGACCGATTGGTGCCCCCACACAGTATAATGCCCCTACAGTGCCCCCCCCACACAGTATAATGCCCCTATAACTGTCCCCACACAGTATAATGCCCCATGGTGCCCCCACACAGTATAATGCCCCATAGCTGCCCCCATACAGTGCAATGCCCTATGGTTGCCCCCACACAGTATAATGCCCCCATAGCTGCCCCCACACAGTATAATGCCTCCATAGTGCCTCCCACACAGTATAATGCCCATAGCTGCCCCCATACAGTATAATGCCCCATAGCTGCCCTCATACAGTATAATGCCCCATAGCTGCCCCCACACAGTATAATCTTCCATAGCTGCCCCATAGAGTATAATGCCCCATAGCTGCCCCATACAGTATAATGCCCCAAAAGCTACCCCTAAACAGTATAATGGCCCCAATGCTGGCCCTATATAGTATATTTCCACATTGCGGCCCTCCATACCCAGTATAATGCCCCCATATTGCCTACTAAAAAATAATACTCATCTATCGCTGTTCCCCCAAGGAGCGGAGGAGATCCCTCTTCTCCTTCACTCTGTGAAGTGTGTAGCTCTGTGTAGACAGGTGCAATTATGGCACTACATTGCGCCTATCTGCACAAGCCGCTCAGAGCTGCCATTACATAGTGAATGCCATCAGCTGCCAGCTCCAGCATTGGATGACAACACAGATAACGTTGAAACCGGGACATGCCACCGCTGGGGGACCGGCCCTGGGCCCCACCATCTCAGTGGGCCCAGGGCCACCGCCCCTCTGCTAGCTACGCCTGGGAATAACACTATTTCTGGCCATTATATGACATGTGTTCTGCTTTATTTAGCAGATTTATCTCTAAATCTCTGATTCACAGTTGTCTCTGAGCTAGAGGCAGAACTTAATGGCTGACAGAGAAGAGGAGAATCCTGCTTTCCTATCTCTATCTATGAAATATATAGAATCTGTAGCAGTATGTAGGACATTATACAGCAATAATGAGCAGTGCAGCTGAGAATCCAGCACAGGGGTGAGACAGTAACACTTACCAGGAAGCTGCTGCACCTTTGTCTTTCTCACTCTGCTCCCCCCGTCCCTCTCTATAGACCTGTATGGGCAGCGGGTCTGTATCTTTCTTTCTCAGCTCCCTCCTCCTGCTCCCCCTTTCCCTCTCCAGAGACTTGTATTGGCAGGAAGTGAAGAGACACACCTCCACCTTCTGCCGCCTATCTATTCTGCTCTGTAACTAGGGACAGATTTTGCTTGACAATAGGGGGTGGACAGCAGATTACAGGAAGGGAGACACCTAGTGGCAGTAACTTCACACAGAATTTGTATGGATAAAACAACTACATTTTCGAATTTCTACTCCAACTACACCCTAGAGGTGGGGGTGGTGGCTCCACTGCATTTATCTTCTCTATTACATACCTCTTTTAGGAACTTAGCCCCGACAGTTAGGCACCGTGTATTACTTAGGGACACCATCATGGCCTGGAAATCTGTTAGATCCCTTCTTGATCTCCCTCAGCACATTTCCAAACATATGCATTTATGGGGGCACCCAGAGTTTCCTCAGGGGAGGGAGAATCCTCACTTTCGTGAAATGCACTTGCTGGGCATCTCTAAACTTAGCCATTTAATACACTCTTCTGGCAATCGCTATATGACTTTTCAAGAGTTGCAAGTCTTACGCAATGTCTCCTCACGGCATCATTTAGCCTATTGCCAGTTAAAGTCCTTTTTGAGATCGAAGCTACTCAATATTGCCCCTGAATGCTCTAGGAATATCTTAGACACCTTAATTATGACCCCTCCAGTTAAATCTTCCTTGTCCTTTCTGTACTACACACTGAGAGAAACAATGGCCAAAGCAACCACTTCCACAATGTTTAAAGTGTGGCATAGGGAGCTCTCTCAACAAGATCTTACACAGCAAATTCTGGGGGGGATGGGCACGAGTACATAAAGCTGTTGTTAGTGAACAATGGCGAGAGACACTTTAAATTCATTCATAGGGCTATATATGGATTTGACATTCCCCCTCATCCTAATTTTCCAGATTGGTGGCGTGTCCACGATGCCATACACCCAAGACTAATTTGTTCCATGGTTTGTGGGCTTGTCCTAAATTATTTGCATATTGGAGTGAGACTGTGGAGGCCATTAGGGAGACATGGGGAATATCCCTTGCAGTGGAGCCGCTACCTCTTCTATTTCAAGTCTTTCCGGTTGTCCAGAACATTCCAGACGCACTACATGCCTTCGTTCTTGTTGCTAAAAGATCCCTGCTTACCCTTTGGCTTAAGCCACAGCTACCGTCAATTATAGAGGTTATATCTCAATTAAAAAAATATGTATATCTAGATCGGTTGGAAATTGAACGTACAGCGGAATCCTGTTCCTCAAAGTTTTTAAAAAAGTGGAAAACTTTTATATGTAAACATTTGCAGCCCACTGAGATCAAAGATCTGATGACACCGTTCTATTATACTTCTTGGTACTTGACGAGGGCTGTGGCGGGTACGTTAGGAGCTCTGAAGGGGTAATTTTGGCAGTACTTGAGGGTAGTGTTGTTCTGGGGGTGACATGAGTCTATTGTGCTCTTATGTACCTAACCTTTTCTGAGTAGCCACTTTGCTCTCTATACCTTGGTATTGCATTATCCGGATGTCAGGGGGGGAGAGGGGATTGTTACATTTGTTGACTCTGTTCACCAGGTTAAATTGCTTTGATAATACAGGTCATGGCATTATATCAATTTATTCTGTATACTGTACGTGATATTGTATTGATGTTTTTGTTTGTTCCAACTGTAATGTCCAGCAAATTATCGTACATTTGTTCTTTTCTTTTTCTATTCTGGAAAATCAATAAAAAAGTTGTTTCTAAAACAACTACATTTTAACAATAAGTAAATGACAAAGTTGATCTATATCAGTTATACTATTAGGTATCAGGTATACATAAGTTGTTTGAAAAGTTAGTGTCCATTTAAGTACAAAAGAATATGGCTGAAACTAAAGCATTGGGGGTACTCTGGCTAAAATATAAGAGAACTCAATTATATATTATATATTATGTTATTTACAAGCACTTTGGTTTCCTGCTTAACCCCTTCCCGACATTTGACGTACATGTACGTCATGGAAAGTACTGACTTCCCGCATCTTGCCGTACATGTACGTCAAACGTTTGGCACCGGCTCAGAAGCTGAGCCGGTCCCATCATCACCGGATCTCAGCTGTATCTTACAGCTGACATCCGACTGTAACGGCGGGGACCGAAATTAGCTTCGATCCCCGCCATTAACCCCTTAAGTGCAGCGCTCAAACGCGATCGCTGCACTTAAGGTGTTTGCAGCTCATCGGAACCCCAGTAATGAAATTGCCGGGGTTCCGGTGGCTGCAATGGCAACCGGAGGCCTAATACTGGCCTCCCGGTCTGCCTAGCACCGAAGCCGGTCAAGATCCGCCCGGCGGCGGAGCCTGATCGGCTTCCGTAGCTGCCGGCAAGATGGCGCCGGGTCAGGAGCTGATCCGGCGTCATCAGCGGTGGAAGTCAGCTGTACTGTACAGCTGACATCCACCTGTAACGGCAGGAACCGGAGCTAGCTCCGATCCCTGCCATTAACCCCTTCGATGCAGCAATCGAAAGCGATTGCTGCATCGTAGCGGTTACAAGCAGATCGCCAGCCCTGACAGGCAATCGGGACTGGCGACTGCTGTTATGGCAACAGGAGACACAATGGTCTCCTGCTCTGCCATTACGGAAGCCGATTTAGGCCCCGCCGGGAGGCGAAGCCTAAACGGCTTGCTGTCAGTGAATGACTGACAGATCTAATACATTGCACTACATAGGTAGTGCAATGTATTAGAAAAAAAAAAATCTGACCGTTGGACCTTCAAGTCCCCTAGTGGGACCTGAGAAAAAGTGTAAAAAAAGTATAAAAAAGTGTAAAAAAAAGTGCAAAAAATAAAAGTTTGAAAACAATAAAAGTTTCAAGTAATCAAATAACACACAATCCCCCTTTTACTCTTATCAAGTCCTTTATTATTGAAAAATAATAATAAACCATATGTATTTGGTATCGCCACGACCGTAACGACCGGAGGTATCAAAATATTATATTATTTATTGCACGCGGTGAACAGCGTAAAAAAAACCCGTAAAAAACGTTACCAGAGTTTCTGTTTTTTAGTCACTTTGCCCTACAAATATTACAATAAAAAGTGATCAAAAAGTCGCACGTATCCAAAAATGGTACCTATAAAAACTATAGCTCGTCCCGCAAAAAACAAGCCCTCATACAACTCCGTCGACAAAAAAATTAAAACGTTATGGTTCTCACAACTTGGCGACAGAAAAAATACATTCTTTTTACAAAAGTAATTTTATTGTGCAAAAAGTTGTAAAACATAAAAAAGTTCTATAAATGAGGTATCGCCGGAATCGTACTGACCCGCAGAATAAAGGTAACATGTAGTTTATAATGCGTGGTGAACTCTGTATAAAAAAAAACCAAAAAAAGCTGTGCCAGAATTGCGTTTTTTGGTTTACCTGGCATCCCAAAAAATAGGATAAAAGGTGATCAAAAAGTCACATGTACCCCAAAATGGTACCAATAATAACTACAGCTCGTCCCGCAACAAACCAGCCCTCATACCGCTACGTCTATGAAAAATAAAATTAGTTATGGCTCCAATAAGTCAGGAAATAAAAAAATATGCAGTTGTGCCCGAGGAGAACATTTCTTCTGTTTCAAGAGGCGATTTATCAAGGACCTAAAATTAGGGAACCAGGAAGGGAGGGCCCAATCATATCCGATGGAAGCGACGGTGCCCGTATTATACCAGGATAATACTTTCCCAGCAAAATTCCCCAAACTACAAAGGCGCGGAGTGTGGACCAAAAGGGGGATAAGAAATGACACCATTTATCAGTGCGACACCGGCCTGTGCAGAAAGGATTGCTTCACAGCGTAACACACATCTATGGATTATTTTTATTTTTTTATACCACCTGACTATGCCCCTTATATACTCCGCCCCGCTTACATGTACCCCCACATTATAAAACACCAGCAATACTCAAACAAATATAGTACCAAGCAAAATCCGCTCTCCAAAAGCCAAATGGTGCTCCCTCGGCCCTGAACCCTACAGCGTGCCCAAACAGCAGTTTCCTTCAACATATATGGCACCGTCATACCCGTGAGAACCCTTTTAACAATTTTTGTGGTGTGTGTCTCCAGCGTCATAAGCTGGGCATGACATATTTGCCACTGAATGGCATATCTAGGGAAAAATATAAATTTTTAATTTGCACCATCCGCAGCGCATTCATTTATGGAAAAGACCTGTGGGGTGAAAATGCTCACTACACCCCTTAATAAATGCCTTGAGGGGTGCAGTTCCATAATGGGGTCACTTATCAGGGGTTTCTTTTTATTATTTCACATCTGAGCCTCTGCAGTTGTGAACCAATACTTTGTAAATCGCCAAATTAGGCCTCCACTCCGCATGGTACTCTTCACTTCTGAGCCCTGTCATATGTCCAGACAAAAGATTAGGGCCACATGTAGGGTGTTTCTAAAACCGGGAAACACCGCATAATAATTAGAGAGCTGTCTTGTTATGGTGGCACAAGCCGGGCACCACATATTGGCATATCTATGGAAAAAAATCCCATTTTCACTCTGCAACATTGAGCGCACACTAATTTCTACAAAACACCTGCAGGGTTAAAATGCTTACTACACCCCTTGGTAAATGCATTGAGGGGTGTAGTTTACAAAATGGGGTCACTTCTGGGGGGTTTCCACTGTTTTGGGCCCACAGGTGCCCAGAAACCAATCCAGCAACATCTGCACTCCAAATGGCGGTCCTTCCCTTCTGAGCCCTGCCGTTTGCCCAAACAGCAGTTTATGACCACATATGGGGTATTGCCGTACTCGGGAGAAATAGCTTTACAAATGTTGGGTTCTTTTTTTCCTTTATTTGTTGAGAAAATGAAAAAATTTGCGCTAAAGCTACGTCTTATTGAAGAAAAAGGACTGTTTTTATTTTCACTGCCTAATTCTAATAAATTCTATGAAACATCTGTGGGGTCAAAATGCTCACTACACCCCTAGATGCATTCTTCAAGAGGTGTAGTTTCCTAAATGGAGTCCCTTTTTGGGCGTTTTCATTGTTTTGTCCCCTCAGGGGCTTTGCAAATGTGACCTGGCCTCCGCAAATCATTCCTGCTAAATGTGATCTCAAAAAGTCAAATAGTGCTCTTTCCCTTCTAAGCCCTGCCGTGTGTCAAAACAGCCGTTTATTACCACATGTGGGGTATTGTTTTACTCGGGAGAAATTGCTTTACAAATTTTGTGGTGCTTTTTCTCCTTTAGTCCTTCTGGAAATGAGAAAAAATTAGCTAAACCTACATTTTCTTTGAAAAAATGTAGATTATTATTTTCAGGGCCTACTTCCAATAATTTCTGCAAAAAAACTGTGGTGTCAAATCGCTCACTATACCCCTAGATAATTTCCTCAATGGGTGTTGTTTCCAAAATGGGGTCACTTGTGGGGGGTTTCCACTGTTTTGTCCCCTCAGGGGCTTTGTAAATGTAACATGGCCTCCGCAAACCATTCCTGCTAAATTTGAGTTCCAAAAGCCAAATGGCGCTCTTTCCCTTCTCAGCCTCGCCGTGTGTCCAAACAGCCGTTTATTACCACATGTGGGGTACTGTTTTACTCGGGAGAAATTTCTTTACAAATTTTATGGTGATTTTTCTCCTTTAGTCCTTGTGGAAATGAAAAAAAATTAGCTAAACCTACATTTTATTTGAAAAAATGTAGATTTTCATTTTCACAGCCTACTTGCAAAAATTTCTGCAAAAAACCTGTGGGGTCAAAATGCTCACTATACCCCTAGATAATTTCCTCAAGGGGTATAGTTTCCAAAATGGGGTCACTTGTTTGGGGTTTTCACTGTTTTGTCCCCTCAGGGGCTTTGTAAATGTGACATGGCCTCCGCAAACCATTCCTGCTAAATGTGAACTCCAAAAGCCAAATGGCGCTCTTTCCCTTCTCAGCCACGCCGTGTCTCCAAACAACCGTTTATTACCACATGTGAGGTATTCTTTTACTCGGGAGAAATTGCTTTACAAATTTTGCGGTGCTTTTTCTCCTTTAGTCCTTGTGGAAATGAGAAAAAAAATCGCTAAACCTACATTTTCTTTGAAGAAATGTTGATTTTAATTTTCACGGCCTACTTCCAATAATTTCTGTAAAAAACCTGTGCGGTGAAAATGCTCACTACACCCCTAGATAATTTCCTTGAGGTGTCTAGTTTCCCAGATGGGGTCACTTTTGGGGGATTTTGACTGTTTTGGCACCGCAAGAGCCCTTCAAACCTGACATGGTGCCTAAAATATATTCTAACAAAAATAAGGCCCCAAAATCCACTAGGTGCTCCTTTGCTTCTGAGGCCGGTGTTTCAGTCCAGTAGCACGCTACGGCCACATGTGGGATATTTCCTAAAACTGCAAAAACTGGGCAACAAATATTGAGTTGCATTTCTCTGGTAAAACCTTCTGTGTTATAAAAAAAATTGTATTAAAAATGTATTTCTGCAGAAAAATATGAAATTTGTAAATTTCACCTCTACTTTGCTTTAATTCCTGTGAAATGTTTAAAGGGTTAAGACATTTTCTAAATGCTGTTTTGAATACTTTGAGGGGTGAAGTTTTTAAAATGGGGTGACTTTTTTGGGGTTTCTAATATATAAGGCCCTCAAAACCACTTCACAACTGAACTGGCCCCTGTAAAAATAGCCTTTTGAAATTTTCTTGAAAATGTGAGAAATTGCTGCTAAAGTTCTAAGCCTTGTGAGGTCATAGAAAAATAAAAGGATGTTCAAAAAACGATGCCAATCTAAAGTAGACATATGGGGGATGTTAATTAGCAACAATTTTGTGTATTATAACTGCCTGTCTTACAAGCAGATACATTTAAATTGAGAAAAATGCTAATTTTTGCAATTTTTCGCTAAATTTTGGTGTTTTTCACAATTAAATACTGAACATATCGAGCAAATTTTGCCAGTAACATAAAGTCCAATGTGTCACGAGAAAACAATCTCAGAATCGCTTGGATAGGTGAAAGCATTCCGGAGTTATTACCACATAAAGTGACACATGTCAGATTTGAAAAATGAGGCTCTGTCAGGAAGGTCAAAAGTGGCTAAAGAGGGAAGGGGTTAAATATTTTGGATCATTCTTGTTTTGTTTGTGGGAGAGTTAGGGAGTTGTGCAAATAACAATGTATTATGGCAGTAATTTCCAACCTTTTTACCACGGGAAAGCTCAATTCAGTTACAATTGTAGCTCAATGAAGCTTTGTATAGGGGCAGGTAAAGCACTCTAAAATTCTAGATAAGATTTGCTGACTGCTTTGCATGCCGCCATGGCAAGCATCTTTAAGCAGGCAGAAATCAGTTTGCCATCCCTGCTGAGGAAGTAATAGCTTTCTGCTTACTTCTGGGCAACCCCTGACAAAGTTTCAAGGAACTCTGGTTGGGGACTAGATACCTATGAACCATAGGTACATCTTTTTTTCGCAAAGGTGTTTGACATATGAGAGTATCTAGAGAAAGATAAATGAATGCTGTTAGATATCAAAATTAGATGAAATTTAACGTTACATGCTTACTGTTAGGCATGGTTCACAGTGTAAAGATCTGCACTAGGCAAATCAGTCATGGATTTTCAAGATAATCCCGACAGAAATCTGTAGCTGAAACCGGATTTCTGCATGCGGACCAGCTTTATTGTAATTTAATGGAGATAATCACTGGATTTTTAAGGGTGTAATCCACGGCAATGATGATTGCCGTGACTTTAAAATACCGGATTTAAAAATCTGCAGCACATTCATTATCCCACGCAGATTTTTCTGGAGAATGTGAATGGGGCAAAAAAAATAAAAATTAAAAATCCATTCACATGCATTGGATGTCCTGACCGAATCCTTAACATGTAAACATAGTGTTTATGCTGTCATGCTGTCAAGATGTCTGTATAATCCACAGAAGATATGTCGTTTATCAGGTTGAGGTAGAATTTCATTAGTAATAACCAGTTTCATTGAACTTTGTGCATAATTCAACAAAAACTTTGAAATCCTTGTAATTTTATAAAACAAGACTTCATTGCAGCAACTGCGGTGACTTCAGGGCTTCCAGCTGGCAACCTTCTCAGAGATAGGAGATACATCTGGGCATGGTGCCATTTGGAAAATCTAAATTGTCTGAGTTGGAGCTCTGGTGTCTTATAAGTTCCCCATCGTCCTTTAGATACTCAACCACTTTTTGTTTAATACTCTTGTCGTGGAAGTCAATGGCTCAAAATATATTAGACTGAAATTTAGACGAGTATTCCAACAGACACTCACGCCAGGAACTTTATCCAACATCCTAATCAGGATATTTTATACCGATATATTTCGAGAGTGGAGAAGAAAACACACAGACGCTGCTGATATGCTCAAAATACTCCTCTGGAGGTTTATTGCCAAACTCAACTATAATAATATCATTCAAATGGGGTGTAGACTTGAGGTTAACCAATCAGAGGCAATGTGACAATAACGCTTATTCAGCCAATAGCAGACCATAAGAATATTTCAAATACATAATTCTAATTCTTCATTATAATGCTGACATCAGGTATCACCTGGTGACAAACAATGGGCAGTTGTTAGTGATTTTTTCTCATGGGGAGTTTGTTGCGATAATAGTTGCACTTTATGTCTGGGAGTTCAGCCAACCCGCTACAATGGTGTATAGTGGCCACACGTTTAACACATGGAGATGAGATGTTTCTTTGAATTATATAGAGGAAAGTTCATTACAAAATGGAGAATACATATTTTAGTAATTCGGCATCCTGCTTGATAATTCATAATGTAATTTCATACAGAGAATATAAGCAAATAAACCATCCTTCACACTCTACTTTTGTAGAGTAGGTGATAGTGCGCTCAAACACATCTCCATCTCACTCCTAGGAAAAGGCCTAATACATTGGTATACAATAATCTCAAAATGACACACACCTTTTCCAACAGTTTTTTTTGTAGATACAGTAGCGCCCCCTGCTGTTCTTGCTATTTACTGCTCTCCCAGTACAGATCTCTCTTGTTTAATAGGATTATAGGGTCAGAGCCTGCCACGGAAGACAGAATACAGAAAGATCTATTTTAGATATAAAAGGGATTAAACATAAAGCTCACACGTTTAATTAACTTGCTGAGAATTAAAGGAAAGTGCTGAAGTTTTCTCGTACTCTGGGGATGCCAAACAACTGAATATTAAATTCTGCTTATTTAAAAAGCTTAAGTTGGATTACGTGTGATTTGAAACAATGCTTCTACGATAGCAAATCACATTCTTTTTGATTGCAATAAGGCACTTCACTGGATATAATTGACTTTGTATTGATGGGATTGTAAGCACAGCACTGACATTCTAATACATTGCCCCTGCATGAAACGCTCAGACGTGCATTTTATGTACACAGTCCTCCCACATTTATGGCACACATTAATACTAAATTATCAGATCACACAATGGGCCTATCCTGAAGAGTCATGCAGTCAGGTTCCAAAACACGTCTTTTCTGGCTTGATTGACTTCCCATAGGCTGTCGTACGCCATTACAAGCCAGATCTTGTGGGACGTCAAACAAGCCATAATGGACCTGTTAAGGGACCAGACTGTGTGACGATTCAGCTACGTTCACACGTAGCGGAATTGTTGCAAATTTTCCATACGGATTTGCGGGCCGTGTTATCTGCAGTGTATTATAGTAGAGGCCAAACATGCTGCAGAATATTTCCATGCAGAAATTGACCTGTGTTGCAGATTTTTTAATCTGTAGCATGTCAATTTATGCTGCGTCATGGTTGCTTATTTGTTACAAATTTTTCCCATTGAGTTCAAAAGAGAACTAAGAATCTAAAGTAAACACCAATTATTGTGATTTTTGCTGCGGGAAAAACATTTTTAAAAATGCCTTATTTCCAGTTTAAAATAACTTTAAAAATCCTATACTCACCTCCCATAGCGTTGCCATACCCCTGGTCTGGTCTCAGTGCAGCCGGCCTCCTGGGATGACGATTCATCCCATGTGACTGTTTCAGCTAATCACAGGCTACAGCTATCACATGGGACGTACCATCAGCCCAGGCGGCTGGCTCAACACAGACCACACAGTAGAGCAGGGATGCGTCACTATGGTAATGCCAGGGGAAGTTGGTATGGGTTGTTGTTTTTTTAAATCCCTTTTATGCCCTCTTCTTCTCTGCTGCGGCAAATCTGCCCGAAAATCTGTACTAAATCAAACTCGATTTTGTGAAGATTTTTGTCTGAAATTCCTTATCGTATCTGGCTTGGATTTGAGTTTTGGCAAACCCAACCCATGTGAACATACCCTTAAGGAAAGGGGCACCACCTTCAACATTAATACATACAGCGCGAGCTTTGTTATAAGTTTATATTCCACCATATGCAGCATTTGACAAATTATACAGGGGCATCTTTATAATACTATTATTGTCCAGTATAACATAATGGTGGTTTAGGGGCCTAAAAACGTGTGATAAGTTCCCTTCAATGTGTGTGTATATGCATGTTTGTATTGAGTGTATGCATGTATGTAATAAGTTTGTGTTTGTGCATGTATGTAGTATATATATGCATATATGAAGTGAGTGTATGTATGTATGTATGTATACATTTTATGGTATCTAGAAGACATAGCTTAACAGAGTTATATTTATGCTTTTTAGCGGTATTATTTCAGTACTTTTTGAAGGTATAATGTGCGCATTGCATGCAGTATTATTTGGACATTGTTTGAAGCTGTTTTTTGGAAACATCACTATATGGTGATAATATTTGAGCACTGTCCATCTTTATTTGTGCACTACATGGGGGTATAATTTGGCCATGTTGAGACGGTATTATTTGAACTGTGCGTGCCACAATTATGTGTTTTCCTACAGAATACTAATCTGAAAAGGTATAAAATATGCTCTAAACTTGTAATACTCTATATGACCACTAAAGTTATTGAACCTCTAAGATTTAACGAGATCAAATATTTACTTTGTTTTTCTAAAATGTATATAAGTATACAGGCAATTGGCCAAGAACTTACTATATAAAAATGTTTAGCTCAAAGCAATCTATTGTTTGTTGCATCGGGCTCATCCGTGTGTCTAGCACTGACTGACTATTAATTATGTGACTTTACTTTTACCACTTGGTCAGGTTGCATTCACCTTCATCTTCATGCAGCGAATCGTGTTGCAGTACAGATAGATGTAAAAACACCCAAGAGAACAATCCATTACTCTTCTACCTTGCCCTATAGTGCCATTGTATTTATCTGTATCCCATAATCCAATAATGCCTAAGGAAGTCTCTCCTGTCATTCTCTCACAATTAAACACCCAGGGGCAGCTAAGGATATGATTTAATAGACTGGAAAGAGTTGTAAGCTTGTGAAATGCCACACTGTATTTTACTCCAGACGGTAAAATAAAAAAACGAAAACAAGATAAGGTATTTACTAATGCAAACTAACGCAAAGATGCAGCAGCACCATGCGGGGACTAAGATATGTACAGGCATTTAATATTTTTTATCATTTTAAATTGCATTACTGCTATATTTACTATACTTAAAGGGAACCTGTCACTAGCATTTCACCTATTGAACTCTCCTCACCCCTCGGTGGCCGCTGCTGTCAAAAGTTCATTGCTGTTATCCCTTCTCCTAAGCTCCTTCTCCGACTGTAAATAGCGGTCTGTAAACATTTTGTGCCTTATATAGTAATAATCTGGCAGTCTCAATGGTTCCTCTTCTTATGCCCGCCCACCGCCGGAAACCGGTCCGCCCTGAATGTCAAAATCTTGTCTGAGATAGCGTGCATTCGCCTGTTATGTATGGTCCGACACCCTTCCCTGCTTCATCATGGCCTTGAATCAAGTTACTGTGCATGCACCGCTATTTTGTCCCAATGTGAGCACGCACCAGAACAGAACATTGATGCGCAAGCGCAGGATTTTGTGTGTGCTAAGGGTAGGCTAGGAGCTGTCAATCAAAAGTAAGAAGGCGGAGTTAACTCAGAAACGCTTGAGGAATGAAGATATGATTTTTAACCCCTACCCGCACGAGTCAGTAACTATACATCGTCGCGGGAGGTTACTTCCCGCACGAGGACGTATAGTTACGGAGTTGTTGCCGGTGCACACTGTCGGCGACAGTGTGCACCGGGAATTGGGAGGTCAGCTGTCGCCGTCCACTCATGCCGGCCAGTGGTCCTTTGCCGCTGATTTCGGCGCATTAACCCCTTAAATGCGGCGATCAGGGCCCTTGAATTGCTGATTCATTTTATGTAATGTTGTTATTGTCTGTACATATTCCCTCTGAATTGTAACGTGCTGCGGAATATGTTAGCGCTATATAAAGATTATTATTATTATTATTCCCCAATAGATAATATATACAAATGTAGTCCCTAAGCAATAATGTCCAGGAAAGCTTTTTTGTCAGTCTAGTCCATTAAGTCTCAAGCTCTGAAATCTACATTAAATTAAAGACTGTATTCATACACCATCAGTTGGGTCACATTGCTGTGCGTTTGCTGCCCATATTTTTTGTTTGTTTGCCAGGAATTAATCTAACACGGAAGAAAAGTATTAAAGGATATTTTCACACCTATCTTTCCTTTGGTGACACCAAAAAAATGGTAACGCAAACACACTGTGATGCACGCAAGGCTTAAAGGGGTTATCTTGTTAAGAAAATGCATTTTCAAATACTCCTAAAAGGAATTTTAAGATAAATCCCTTATTCAAGACCACCATTTATTACCCTAAATGGAGAGCAGCTACATCTCTCTGGAGGACTCGTCACACCTGTGAACTAAACAGAATTTTTACTTATACCCCTTTCTGCATAGCAAGGCCAAGTTACGTGATTGCTATGTGTTCCACTCTATTAGATAGAAATCGTTTTCATTTCATGTACTGAATCATATGCCACAAATTTACACACAGTCCCAGAATCTGATAATGTTGCCAAAATAAAAAAATGTATGTAATTACTTTTTATAGTCTCTTTCTAAGACTGCGTTATACTGTCTTGAGATCCTGATACATTTAGCAATAGCAGAACTTTTTTTCGATTAGCTATTTTTATTATAGATTGTAAAAATACATACTCTGTGTCAACTACTCATTATTTGCAAGCTCCAGGCATAGAACTTCATAATTGCTAAAGTTCAGACTATCTTGTGAGCTTCATAATTGCCCATATTAGATCAAAGTACTTTTAAAAACCAAAGGGCTCATAACAGTTTATTTAAAAATTAATTCTTAGCAAGGCATGGATCACACACACAGTTTTTGTGGCAGTTTTTGGCTCAGTTTCTTTAGCCAAAATCATAAGTGGATCCAAAATACCTGAGCCATAAACTGCTACAAAAACTGCTTCAAAACTATGTGTGTGATCGTGGCCTATGTGAGAGGACTTTTAAAGGATCTTTTCCTAAATCAGTGACTCTACAGGATTCATTAATCATAACTGAAATGGTCTAGTCATTTGCAGAGGTTCATGCCTCTTTCAAGGCATTGGTAGAAATCTCAGCTTATGAACCATTACAGTGTAAATGTCCAAAAATTTGTCAAAATAAAAAAAAAAAACTTTTTAATGGCACCAAAATATATATGACATTTTCATACTGGCACAAGGTGCCACATATTTGAAAGAAACACTCTGTTAGGCCCCATGCACACGACCGTGCCCGCAATCCCGGCCCACGATTGCGGGCACGGCCGGCCGCTGACTGACAGCCGCATTTTCGGGCCGTGCTCCCATACAAAGTATGGGAGCACGGCCCACAAAATATGAAAGAACGGACATGTTCCATAATTCCCGGAACATTTCCACGGCACTGACACCCTTCCGTAGTGCTACGGAAAGGTGTCAGTGTTCAATGAAAGTGAATGGCTCCGTTTTTGCGGACCGCAATTGCGGACCGCAAAAACTGAGGTTTTTTGCTGTCGTGTGCATGGGGCCTTAAAAAGAGGGTAATAATGCCCATGTACAGTACTAAGCTCAGATAGAAATATTACATTCTTTGACTCCCTGTTGCCATCTACTAGAGTGCCTACCAGGTATAGTTTTGAAATGAACATGATTGGATTTTTAATGTGAACATTTTCTTAACCCTTTAGTGACCACGAATACGCCTTTTCATGGCGGTCACTTAGAGGCCATAGGCTAGGCCACCGCCTTTTTACGTTAGCCTAGTCTAAGTCCTGCACGGGTGTCCCGTGCTGACTGGAGCGGGTGCTCGGCTGTCTGATGAGAAACGGGCTCCTGTTCCAATAGTAGCGATTGAAGTTTACTTCGATCGCGGCCGTTTAACCCGTTAAATGCTGTGGTCAAGAGCGACGCAGCATTTAACTTGTTTACAGGGGGAGGGAGCTCCCTCTGTCACCCATCGGCGGCCTGCAAATCCAACCTCGGGCCTCCGATGGAGTGTCATGGCAGCAGGGGGCCTAACAAAGGCCCTCAGACCTGCACTGGTTATATGCCTATTAGGCCGTGCCAGGGGCACATCCTAATAGATTGCCTGTTAGTTTTACAGTGACAGGCAGTAATGCTTTGGTATGCTAAGTATACCAAAGCATTATATCTGCAATCAACAGATCGCATAGTGTAGTCTCCTAGTGGGAGCAAAAAAAAAAAGTAATAAATGTTGAATTAAAATTATTAATAAAGATTATGGGATAAATTTAAAATGCATAGAATAATGGCGGAATTGCTGTTTATTTTTCTATTCCCCCAAAAGTTAATAAAAGTTAATGAAAAAATTATATGTACCCCAAGTGAGTGCAATTAAAAAATACAACTAATCCCACAAAAAATAAGTCCTCATACAGCTATGTCGATGGAAAAATAGAAAAGTTATAGCCATACCTCCCAACTTTCAAGTATCACAAAGAGGGACAACTGATGCATCGCGGAAATTTTTTTTCTTTTAAGCGACGCCTCTAATCCTACCCAATCCCCGCCCATACATACCCGGTTCAGCCCACACAGTATCATGCTCCCATAGTGTCTTCCACACAGTATAATACCAAATAGTTGCCCCCCCACAGTATAATGCCCCCATAGCTGCCACCATACAGTATAATGCCCCCATAGCTGCCACCATACAGTATAATGCCCCCATAGCTGCCACCAAACATTATACTGCCTCATAGATGCACCTATACGGTATAAAGCCAACACAGTTGCCCCCACACAGTATAATGCCCACACAGATTCTCCCATGCAGTATAATGCCGAAACAGATGCTCCCATGCAGTCTAATGCCCACACAAATTCCCTCATACAGCATAATGACCCATAGTTGCCCCATGCAGCATAATGCCCCCATAGCTGCCCTATACAGTTTAATGCCCCCCATAGTGCCATTAGGACTCCCTCCAGGAGCGGAATCCCCAGCCAGAGTGTAGGCCTGGGATTCCACTCCTAGAGGGAAGCCCTGATGTCACTGTCCATTTATACAAACGCGCGTTCATCTGCTGATAGTATCGTTTTAAAAATGAAGTATATTATCATTGTTGTATGTACATCTCCCTGGGTAAACAGGGAGACGTGCTGCCGACATGATAATAATGTATGGGGACAAGCAATCAGGGTAACAAGCACTCGTTCCCATACTAGCACCTTGTGAAAGGAGCAAACGAGTGCCAATCAACGAGCTATCTCATTGATCGGCGCTTGTTTACATGGCGCAGGACGGGCTGTGTAAGAGTGCCTTTACATACACTGAATTGCTATCTATAAAACATCTAATTAGAATATGTCTAATTAGTGATGTTAATGAGGAGTTAAAGCTGAAGATTTTATATGTTTGAGAGGAGAGTGAGCTGTATTGTCTTGTACTTTATTGCATGAGGCTTTTTCCGCTTGGAGTAAAGCCAAATAACAGCATTTGACAGTTTTAGAACCATAGGAAGTCCGAGTGGGGAAGTTAGAGCTTCTGGGAAGACTGCACATGTTTATTCCAGACCTGTTACTACCCACCCCATTTCACCATCTCCATCACAAAAAAATGTCATGACCAAAATGTTGCATGCCCATTGTAACAGTCACAAGTTCACCAAAAAATTGTCCTTTAGCATACTTTCTTAAAATCAACAGATTACCAGTAAATATAATATCTTGTATTGTCCTCCACTCCTATTTGTTCATTCAAGTAAAATCAGCCTTTTATAAGATGTCTAAAGAAACAGTAGTCCTAATGAAGAAAGTAAGGCCTTTTCTTGAGTGAAAAAGGAAAAATTAGGAATTAGGTCATGACTATGAGGTCCCCACCTGTGTTTGCTGTGTTAAGTATACACAAGTAAGTTGGACAACCTTTCGAACCTTTTGCTATATTGTTATACTCAAAAAAGACGTCCAGGCCCCTTTTGAAATATTTCACTCAATTTATCCTAACAACTTTCTCTGACAGAGTTCCATAGTCTGTCATAGTCTCACTGCTCTTACAAAATAACTCCCTTCTATGTTGGTGTAGAAACTTTCTTTCCTCTCGACATAGTGGATTCCCCCTTGTTATAGTTACAGTACTGGGTATAAATAGATCAGAAGAGAGATCTCTGTATTGACCATTGATATACTGCATCTATACATAGTTATTAGGTCACCGAAACCATTTTTTTTCTAAAATAAAAAAACCCTAAACCTTAATCTTTTTGGATACTGTTGCCCACTTTTGAACCCACTCATACTCTGCTATGTCTTTCGTATCCACTGGAACCACTTGCGCCCAAAACTGTACACAATATTCAATGCGCAGTCTGATTTATTTAGTGATTTTCCAAGTTAGATTTAACCAGTGTTTTCCCATTTAGTAAGTGATGGTGACATACATTTCCCTTCCCAAGGGATTTGCCACTTTTCTGCATTGGTAAAAGAATACTGTTTTCCTTTGTGTTATTTACTTTACACAGTCTAGTATTATCTGAAAAAAATATATTTTACAGGGTCATTAATAAACTTTTTAAAAATAATAGGACCCAAAACTGACCCATGTGGAACCCCACTAGTAACAGTGACCCAATCATAGTCTGCACTATTCATAACCACCCTCTTTTTTCTATCACTGAGCAAGTTACTTACCCATTTGCACACATTGTCCTCCAGTCCAATCATTCTCATTTTATGCACCATTCCAGTATCCATTGCTCTGGAAAAATGAAGATATATGACATACAAAAATTCATCCTGGTCTAGTCTAGAACTTACTTTCTTATAGAAGCTGATCAAATTAGTTTGACAGTAACGATCTCCTATAAACTAATGAGTTTATTTTCATTGAGGTACTCCAAGATAGCATCTCTTAGACAACCTTCAAACATTTTACCCACAATGGATGTTAAACTGACAGGCCTATAATTTCCGGGCTCACTTTATGAACCGTTTTTATTTTATTATTATTGGCACCACATTTGCTATGCACTAGTTCTGTGGACTCTGTCATTAGAGAATCCTAAAATATTAGAATTAATGGTCTGTCTATTTCTGTACTAAATTCCTTTAGAACACAGAGGTGTATGCCATCTGGAATCAGCGATTTGTCTATTTTCATGCTTTAAAGGCAGATTTGCGCTTCTTCCTGGGTTAGAGAGGTGACATTAACTGGTATACTTTATCCCTCTGCATTTCAACCGACTTTTCGTTTTCCACTGTGGAAGTAAGTTTGCTTTCTCCGCACCATTCTCCACAATTCCTAGCTGATTACTTTTTGAAGGGCCAACACTTTTAGTTTTAACCTTTTTACTATTTACTTTATTGAAGAACAGAAATGTCTCCATTCAGCCCTTATCTGTTTTTTACATAATTATTATTTTCCCTATAGCATTTTAGTGCTTCTTCACTGTCTTCCTGTGGATTTTTTTTTTGCTATTCATTGCCTTCTTTACATTTGTATTTATCCACATTGGTTTTCTCCTGTTTTTAACCATTTTATTCCCAGATGATATATATCACTCACAATAAAAATTTAAGAAGCTTTTAAAAACATCCCATTTACTATCTGTACTTTTAGTTTGTCCCAGTCAATGCGTTTATGGTTAAGGGCATCTTTAAGCTGTTCAAATATCTCTTTTATGAAGTTTAGAGGTTTTTTTTGTGGCTCCTCGACAAAACATCCAATTGAAAGTTAAGTGGATATTTATTATGTTATGGTCACTATATCCTAGGTGCCCCAAACCTGCACTTGTGTTATTCTATCAGGTCTATTGCTTAATAGTAATTCCAAAAGAGTCCTCCCACTAGTTGGACCCTGCATCAGTTGGGAAAGATAATTATCTTTCTTTATTTACAAAAGTGTGTTGCCTTTGTTAAATCCAATTTATATCTGGGTAGTTGAAGTCCCCCTCATTGTGATTTACTACCTCAATTGGTGGCGGTTGGCCTTATGGGACTTGGTAGTGAGGCAGAGTGAAGCCAGGGGTTGTCACTATCAGAGCAGTCAAGATTAAACAAACCAGAAAGGCAGACAAAGACGTAACCAGAGTCAGGGTAAAAATAAGTAAACTAGCTCAGATAGATAGTAACTAATACACAGGTAAGGATGCTCTGGAGGATCTTCCCTTTTAAACCTGCCACTTGCGTAACGTCATTAAATCAGAGTGGTCAGTGCAGGTGGCCTTGAGCAGGAGAGCGCTCTGGATCTAGATGAGTTATGCCTGCTGTTAGGAAAACACCTGTTCCCTTAAGGTCGCTATGACAACCTGTCTAGCTTCTCGGTGGTTCTTCTTTCGCTTTGAGCCTACCTCTCTACTCTGTCCTTCTGACAATCTGCTGTGGGCTTGTATGTATACCTGTCTCTTCCCACCTGTCTTTGCTTGTGAATCTTCCTATTTCCTGGTTCCTGATCAAGCTCCTGACTGCTCCTGCATTTCTGATTTCTGGACCTCGTGTATACTGACCTCGGCTTGTCTCTCGTTAACCCTTTGCCTACCGATTCTGATTATATGCCCCCGACTGGTTTTGACCGTGGCTTGTCTGATTACCTCTACTCTGTTTCTGGACTTTCAGTTAACATTCTGGCTGTCTGGTTTCCAGCTCAGGTTTGCATGCATTGCACCTCTTTTCAAAAACTACACTCTAAAAAGACAACCTGGGTTCTAAGCAGCAAAGTTCATCCCACATTGCGGTCGGCCCTGGCGAACACCTTAGAGTAGCCTTAGACTCTGTCAACCAGAGTGGTTATGGATTAGAGGTTGCGGGTTTAAATGCACGCTCTCTCCCAGCAGACTCCAGCAGCCTTGAGGTATTGCTCAACTGCATTTGTATAACACCTGGGTACTGGGGTAGGTACTAGGATTATTCTGGAAAGGAGAATGGATAAAGTGCATCTATTGTAGTAGGTTTAGGAAGTAAGTTAGATAGTTGCACCTCCATGTGGAACAAATGGCAGAACGGATGCACCTTTATGTGGAAATGGCAGAACTGACCAGATGTTTGATAAAAAGTATTTGCAGAAGTTGTGAAGTATCAAGGTTAGGGTTACTGATCTGTGGGGTTTAGGGAGAGGACGCTCTATGGATTTATTTCTACCATGTGTTGAGGGAGCCCATGTGTAAGTCACAGTGTTGCCTGTGGATAAATGGATCAGCTGTTTACCATAGACATCAGCTGTGGGAGTAAGCAAATTGACCATGGACAGATGCTTGGAAAAAAACACCTCAGACTTGTTGAAGAGGGCTAAGGTGTGTATTTTACAATACCTTTTGGGAAACCAACTTTTTTTATTAATTAACGTTACAGAAAGACCTTAGAATGGATAAATGTACAACAAATACCAGTCGTAATAAAAAATGGTAACGTTCATGTTCCAAGTAAAAAACCTTTGAAAGCAAGTAGGAAGAGCTTTTGCTTGATGTGCATCAATGATTTTCTGGATAGAAAGTGGTGAATTGCACGGATGTGTTTATGTTGTGGGATATTGACGTAGAGTGAACTATGCAATATCTACCATAATCTAGAAGAAGAATTCTGGGGATCTAAATAAATTTCTAAGGTTTATTTTTAGGTCAGCCATATCTCTGAGGTGTTCAGAGGTGTCTATTAGCAAAGTGGGATATGTGCCAACATAAAGGAGACATATGGGAAATGTTAACTAGTAACTGTTTTGTGTGTCATTACTATCTGTCAAATAAATACTGAATGTATTGACCAAATTTTACCACTAGCATAAAGTACAATGTGTCACAAGGACTGTATCTAGAGAGTTGTGGTAAATAATTCTTACTCGGAATAGTCACCGGTTATAAGCGTTGTACCCCAGGGTTCCATGCTGGGACCACTATTATTCAACTTATTTATTAATGATATAGAGGATGGGATTAATAGCACTATTTCTAATTTTACAGATGACACCAAGCTATGTAGTAATGTTCAGTCTATGGAAGATGTTCGTGAATTGCAAGCGGATTTAAACAAACTGAGTGTTTGGGCGTCCACTGGGCAAAT